>NC_050523.1:2958803-2988965 GCF_002922805.2 Oryzias melastigma
AATTCGTGTGTGAGTCCAGAAAAAACATTATTTAACTGATTTATAGTCAGTTCTGTCGGGACAGATCCGCATGTCGCAGGATTCTGCTCTTCAAGGCATCTCGAAGTTGATTTGTAGATAAAGTGAAGAGCAGAATCCTGTGAAAACGTGGAATCACAGCATCATTTATAAAGGCGTGTCAAACAAACAAACAAATAAACGATGGTTGCTATGGAAAGTTAAAGAACTAAGAGTGAGATAAAGAAAGCAGCCGCACTTATCAGTCGCAGAAAATGCATGTTTGCTGCCATTTCACATGAAAGCGTGCTCTGAAGACGGTCAAAACATTAATTAACTTCTCCTGTTATTGGAATGACATACAACTGCTGGGGGCCAAAGGGGCCAAAGGGCCCGTTTCAGGCCGAGGCGAAGGCAATTTAATTAATCTCACAATAAGATTCCAAAGGTTCTGATCGTTTCACCTCATTTGACAATGTTTTTGTGCATTCTGTTGTTTTTTTTTTTTAATTTATTTTAAATCTGAACTTTGTTTTTGTTTGTTTTGACCCTAAAATGAAATAAAATGAATAAACCCGTCTCTAAATGTACTTAAAGCGAAGTTGAAAAGTAGAAAGTCCTTGGATAATGTTGAGCTAAATGGGGTACACTTTACATTAAAGGGAGACGTCCATGAAAATAGGATATAAAGCGTTTTAAAAATGTAAATAAAGTCACAATGTTCTAGTTCAGAGTGCAGCTTTCCCAAACTCATCCTTTTATTTGATCAAACGCGGCTGTTTTTTTGTTGTTTGTCAGAATAAAAGATCTAAGTTCTCGTCTTTAGTTTCAACCTACAGAGCTGCAGTTTCACGTAGAATGACAAGCGGCTAAAGGAGAGGTCGGATCATTCCTGAAGTTTCTCCGGAGAAACGCGCTTCCTCCCACAGAGCCTTGAGAGACGCGGCGACCCGGAGACGTCAGACGTTAGTTTGCAGGCTGGAACAATGCTGGAGCCTCTCAGAGGCGTAAACACGTCAGTCAGTGTCGCGGGTTAAATCCGAACGCGCTCATTCAGGTGATTCTTCTCTGAAAGGAAGCAGTTTGTGAGCAGATTCTGTTATTAATCTGTCAGTTTGTTTCCTGCAGCCTTTGGAGGCGAAGAGAAACAGGAGCTGAAACAAACAAAAACGACGAGATGAGGAAAAAAAATGCAGACAAACATCTGATTTATATATTAAATATTTGGATTTAAATTAGATTATTAAAGTTTAAAGGAGGAATATTATGATTTGTTTGGTAGGGTTTAAATAGATATTTATGTTCTGAGAACATTTTTAATGGGATTTAACACAAAATAATTTTTTTTTATTATATATATTTTTTTAAATCTGCAATTTTTTTTCTTAAGTCTATGATACTTGTTAATTTATGTCATTGTTTTTATTGGTTTTTATACTTGTATTATCATGTGGTTTTTTATTATTTATTTTATATTTTTAAGTCTTTAATCTGTGGTCTCTCTAATAAAGTATCTAAGTTAAACATGATAAACAGGAAGTGATAAAGTGCTCAAAAAAGAAAAATTGGATTAATCCCACCTCTAATAAATGTTTACATGTTGACCATAGTATAGTAATCCCCATAGACACAAAAAAATAAAGAAAAAACCATCAAAATACCAAAAGAACATCAGGAAGTTATGATTATAACCTGGCTGCAGAGATCAACATACACTGAAAAAATCGAAACATTGGATCAATTAACAAAAGTTCTGTATTTCCTTACATTTAAAATGTTGTGTTTTCATCTAAATTTGGGGTTGATGGTTTGCTCAAATCAAAAATTAAATTTGATAAAAGCTAGTATTAGAGAGCTTTTGTGAATTATTCCAGTGTTTTCCTTTTTAGAGTGTACAGAACCAGAATTCCTCGACCAGAACCGGAAGAAGAAAAATGAACTCGTGAACTTTTCCTGTTTTAATCCTCAATAAATGAAACTTATCTCTATGACATTCAGATTCCGAGCACGTGAGACTGCTTCTCTAAGTTTTAACTGTTCTAACTGTTTAATATTTGTTGTATCTTTATTGATTCTTGTCCAGGACTCCTTTGAAAAAAAAGAGTTTGAATCTCAATGGGATTTAAAAATTAAAGTTTTTCTACAGTTTTGTACACTTTGGGGATTCGGTTAGAGTAAATTGAATAATTTCCACTTCGAGACGAGGATGTTGTGCGCCATCTTGTCTGCAGCCAGGTCACTGAAATGCAATGTAGTGCAATCTAACCTTCCAAGAGCTTCAGAAAAGTAAAGGCGGCGTTACATCAGAGTCTGCAGTTTTATGAAAAAGTCACGTATCTGATTTATGAAGTTAGAACTTCTGCAGAGCTGACGATGTGTAGGGAGGATTTCCTCTCATATTAGTCTGATTTTTGATGTTTTTTGTGATGCAGCAGCTTTTCTGTAAACTTGACATCATTAAAATATTATAAAATCTTATTATTTAAAAATAAATCAATCAATCTGATGAACAATAAAACGGATCCAGACTGGACCGAACCTTCAGCTTTAGAGCAAATGCGAGGTGCTGGAAGCTGCTCCAGAGGCGAAGCTGGAGTCTCATTTTGGAATTCCTCATCCACATCCGGAAGTTTCGGGGGGGGGTCCGTGGAGGAACACGCATGGCTGCCAGCTGATTGAGGGGGGGGGTGATGAATGCAGTGTGGAACAGGCGTGAGAAGTGAGCTGGAGAGGTGTGGAGTTGTTTATACACTCAAATGAGGCTGTTGCAGAGTGCTCGGCTGGAAATTGGACATGATCAATTTCAGCACTTATCTGAGGGGGGAGGAGCTTCTGCTTACGAATCTTTTACATTTTATTATTTCATTTGTTTTATAAAAACATACATTTACTTGAGCGCAAGCGGTTGAATCCAAAGTTGATTCTTTTGAGCTGCAATAATTTGAGAAATTTCCTCCCTGCTTCCTTAAAGATGATATATTGGGGGTCTATTCAGTATCCTGGAATTTAACGTAATTTGGACACATGCTAAATACTTGATTAAAAAAAAATATTATCATTATTTAACATTTTACAAAGACTATTGCTGAATTCAAATTCTTCCCCCACCCCTCCAATTGTAGAGGCATTTGAAAGTTGTTTTTTTTAGGGTTAACCACATAAGTTTACATATAAATGTAACTAATGACTTTTTGTGTCAGCATGGCCATTTCAAAGTTATAAAACCTTTGTTTTTATGTGTTTTCGAGCGCTAGCAGCTAACGTTGCATTGAGGTCGAACAATTTTGAACAAAAAAATGTGTTTAAACGTAATATTTGAATAAACCAGACACATTTTCACCATCAGAACAAGCTGAGTCATGAATAAATGCTGTAAAATGTTCGTTTTTATTCAATTTTAACTTCGTGAAATCGATGACGTCATATGTGGTTTTAAAGAAGTGAGCATCGTGTCCGCATTACCTTTAAAATCCAGGGCACTATATCGTTTTTTAGTCCACTGTGATCTGATGGTGACAACTTGCACACACACCAAAAAAAAATGTACAAACATTTTTTTTCCAATGTAAAATCGTTAAAATTGCCAATCTAATGAGCATCAATACACATTGGTTTCTGCAGAAAGGTCTGGGAAGCTTCTAGGCTGTTGGATCACTATTTTAGATTCGGACCCCCCCCACAAAATGACAAACCCCCTATACGCTGGACTCAGTGTTGAGGGAATTCCGACACAACCTACATGTAAATGACATTTTTTACATTTTTTATTTCCTTGAACTTTAAATTCATTTGGCTGAAATTGTAAAGGTCCTAAAAGTTCACAGAACAAAATGATCTGTAAAATGTCTTCAGAAAATGTCATTAGTTTTTATAGACCTGCCTTTACGAGGATATTTTCTATATTAGCTTTCAGCTTATTTGCACGATGACCAACATAGTTAAAATAAATGCAAAAGACACAACACAACGACAAGGCGAAAACACAACAAAAAAAAAACGATGAATCAACGTTTAAAACAAAAACACTATGACAAAACTCACAACACAACGGAAAAAAATCTGTTGTTTAGTTCTTTTTTCTTGCTTTTCTCATCCTGCTTCAGCTTTTGTTGTCGTGCTTCGGATTTTGTCGTCATGCTTTGGCTTTTGTCGTCATGCTTCGGCTTTTGTTGTTGTGCTTCGGCTTTTGCCGTTGTGCTTCGGATTTTGTCGCCATGCTTCGGCTTTTGTTGTCGTGCTTCGGCTTTTGCCGTTGTGCTTCAGATTTTGTCGTCATGCTTCGGCTTTTGTCGTCATGCTTCGGATTTTGTCGTCATGCTTCGGCTTTTGTCGTCATGCTTTGGCTTTTGTCGTCATGCTTCAGCTTTTGTTGTTGTGCTTCAGCTTTTGTTGTTGTGCTTCGGATTTTGTCGTCATGCTTCAGCTTTTGTTGTTGTGCTTCAGCTTTTGTTGTTGTGCTTTGGATTTTGTCGTCGTGCTTCGGATTTTGTCGTCATGCTTCAGCTTTTGTTGTCATGCTTCGGCTTTTGTCGTCGTGCTTCGGCTTTTGTTGTTGTGCTTCAGCTTTTGTTGTTGTGCTTTGGATTTTGTTGTCGTGCTTTGGCTATCGTTGTCATGTTGAGGCTTTTGACGTAGTGTCATATTTTTTGCATTCATGTGAGTCGTGTCGGCCACCATAAATTTACAATATTTACCAACATCTTTGCAATTTCCCTCCTAAACATAAATAATTGAGTGTTAGAAATAAAAAAGGGTCTTAAGATAGAGCCTTGAGGAACGCCGGTGTTACCAGTAATGCATTAGTCACAAGCGCTTTTCCGGGGGATTATGGGCTGTCCAGTCCAGATGTATGAATAATAGTGTAGTGTAGTTTTGTGGACATCGTACGACCTCTTATGTATCTTGTGCATACCTCATGCCTCATTTGTCAGTAGGGACCTGGTACTGGCATCTTACCAACAACTAGAGTACGGCGTACTTCAGGGCAATCCATAGTGAATCCGGCCTTAGAAATACTTGATGATATATTTACCACACGAACGACAATGGTACGTTCCATCTACATGTTGTCCCTTGAAGTGGCCGTACGACCCTCAACGGGTCTGAACAACCCAAACACCTGCAGCACCCGTTCGGGTCTACCCCCAGTTTGAGTGTATGTGACCAAGAAATAGGACTGTAGCACCTTTATCAGCACAAAGATAGAGGCTAACCCTGTTTTACTTCCTCCACAGAATACCAAGGTGACTACTACGGACCTGGGATCAACTACGACTTCTTCCCCCATGGCCCCCCGTCCTCGCAGGCACAGTCCCCGGCAGAGTCCCCCTACATTCTGGGCTCAGGGCCTGGAGCCATGGAGGGATCGGGACACCACCCATCAGACGACCAAAGGTTCACGGACATGATCTCTCATGCAGAAACTCCCAGCCCCGACCCGAGCTTACCCAGTTCCCTCCAGCCGGTGCCGGGGGAGGCGTACGGGGGCGGGCCCAGCCCCCCCTTCTCCCTGGCCAGTAATTCTAGCTACAGCGCTCCGATGTCCCATCAGGGTCAAGAGATGGGAGAAACAGCGGCGTGGTAAACGGACCAAACGCAGGGACAGTCCAGGGCTGAGCAGGCCCGGTTCATTCAGGGGACAGCACTGTTAGAGGGGGGAGCTCAAATTTCTACAGATCGTTTTGTTTTGGGTTTTTTTCATAAACTGATGGAGTCAAAAATGACACCGCCCTCCTGGATTACCAGACTTGAAATGTCTAAAAAAAAATAAAGTCAACAGTGCTTCTCTGCTTCTCCTTGATGTAACGAAGGTTCCTTTTTAACGCTCTAGAAACACATTAGCACCAAAACGCCAAAGGGGGTCTTAATTTTCTCACCACATCTTCAAAACCGAGGCTTCAAAGCAACATTTCCAAGTTCATCTGTCGCACGGTTTCATCTCACTGAAAACATTGTTTCATGTAGAGCGAATCAAAGGCTGCTGCTTCCTCACACTCAAACGTCCCTCGCACACAGAGAAGTGTGCTTGATCAGAGCTTGAAAGAAGGATGTCTTTACCATCATTCAGCACACGAGCAGCTCCACAGACGCACACATCCAGGCGGCCCTGATAGCTCTGCTCCGCTCGCTGCTCCGCCTGACCTTCCTTTTGTTACTGTCCCTTTAAAAAAAACACGTTTTAATGGAAATGATTTTCAAAAGAACATTGCACCCATAATTGGGAACGTCCTTCAACAGCTGAGGTCTCCTTCCTCTAAAGGCAGAAAACAAAAGAGGGGGCAGACAACATCTGTGACATTAACGCTGAGACGTGGCGCCCGCTGCCATCTAGTGGTCAAGTCTGTACAAACAGTTCAGGGTCACGTTTGACATTCTGCATCACTTCAGTCTGCGGTTCATCCAACTCATGAAGCACATGGAAAACCTGTGAGATGTTTTTGTGTTTCCTTTGGACGCCGTCTACGGCCGACAAAGAATGTGTCTTAAACGGGACGTACCCAGATATTCTTGGATACAGTTGTGTGAATGAGTGGATGCTGGTGTGTGTGTGTGTGTGTACAGGTGTATGTGTGTGGGGTGGGGGTCTGGGGGCGGGAAATGGGAAGGCTGTATCACTTTGATGTAAATAGCACTGGTAATAAAACCTCTTACAACTAGAAGATCTGCTTTTGTTTCTGATCTCTTTTCCTACAATTTTTTTATTTCATTTCACTCAAACTGAAACCAAACTTTAAGATTCTTGCTGTAAATAACAAGAACATAAATTTTCTATCCCAACCCATTCAGAGGTATGGAGCCCCTAAAGTTGAAAAAAAAAAAATAATGAGTTTAGTTAGTTACTATCTGGAGAGCATCAGTTACTATCTGCTGTGCACCGCTTATTATCTGGTGCGCACCGCTTACTATCTGGTGCCCACCGGGTAATATCTGGTTCCCACCTGTTACAATCTGGTGCCCACCGGTTATTTTCTGGTGCCCACTGGCTACTATCTGGTGCACACCGGTTACTTTCTGGTGCCCACTGATTACTATCTGGTGCGCACTGGTTGCTATCTGGTGCAGACCGCTTACTATCTGGTGCGCAACACTTACTAACCAAAAAAATATTTTTCCTTGAATTAAAAAAAAAAATAGGTTAGTAACTGGTGCGCACCAGATAATAACTGATTTTTTTTTCCTAAAAATTGAAGTAAAAAAAAAACATCTGGTTAATAACTGATGTCCACCAAATAGTAACTGGTGAGCAGCAGACACTATGTGGTGTGGACCAGATAATAACTGATTTTTTTTCTTCTAAAAATTAAAGTAAAAAAAATCTGGTTACTTACTGATGTGCACCAGATAGTAAATGGTGCACAAAAGATAGTAACCAGTGTGCACAAGTTGGTAACTAAATTTTGTATTTCTAAAAATTAAAGTACAAAACATATATAGGTTGCTTATGGGTGCAAATCCACACTGGTGCACACCTAATTACTAATTACTGACCTAATTTTTTTTTATTTTGTTTTTGGAAAAAAAAATATTTTTTTTACTTCCTTTTTTTCTTTACTTAAATGTCTCTTTGGGGGCTCCATACAAAAGTGCTTCTTTCCAGTTATGATTTTTTTAATCAACAATTTTACCTTTAATTAACATCACCTTAGTACTTTTTCCAGATTTATAGATGAATTTGTGTCTTAAGTCACAGATTCTTACAATTTCCACTTAATTTTTCTCTTTCACCTTTAAAGGAAGCTGACCTTTGTTTTATTTATGCAGTATTTTATCTAAACTTTTCCTCAGAGGACATTTGTATAGAAATAAAAAAAACTTTTTTAAACAACAATCCAGCTATCGAAAGGGAAAAAAATGCAGAATTGGGGGATTCATGTGTATTTAACATTGTAAAGACCAAAATGGAAAGAAGAATTTACATGTAGATTTCTTAGTGTCATTAAGAGGAAACACACACACTAAAAATAGCTGTCAAAAAATAACAATTAGCAGAGAGACAAAACTTCATCTAGTAAATGCTGGTTTGATAAAATAACTTATGCTGAATATTCACTATTTCATGCAAAATCAACTTTTTTTTTAGCCTTTAACTGTATTATAATGTTAACTCCTCGTAGTATGTTGATCCAATCACACATCTCGGAGCACCAGCCCCTCCTAATCCACAAAAACGAGCAGGTCCTCACATTGTGATGTCACAAAGTGAAGACAGCCCCTTTCAGGAAGAGGCTGAGCTGCCAGCTCCGCCCCCAGGCAAACACAAACACTCACTTTCTCTCTGGAGCTAGCAGTGATCAACAAAACGCTTTCATTTTATACGCACATCCATCTTTGCAAAAGATCAGATGTTTGTTTTTGTGGGCTAAATGCAGACAGACGGATCTAGGATGATGTCATGAAATGGGCGGTACCCACAAAGAGCGAAAGGCGGAGCCTCAGAGATCTGGGTAGAAAAAGAGTTCACAAAAATAACATATTTCATAAATATTTGTTCTTAAGTGATCCAAATGTAGTATATGACCTTATATATGGATATAGTTTACTCTGAAAGGCTTAGAAAAGCATAAAATAGGCCATATATTCATAAACATTTTTACTCAAAAGAGAGCTGTAAAGGTTGGTCAATTTTCAGACAAAAAAACATGTTCAAAAGTGAAAAATTCAAATTTGTCTTCAACCTTACAAGAGCATTTTTAGGAGTTTGTCTGAAGGGACGTTAGAGTTTAAGTGTGTTGTTTCCTCAATCACTGAATGACTTCCTGTTTGCCTCATTTTGGTGATTCAGCCGCCTCAAATGACGTGACGCATGTCTGACGTGATCATTTTTTAACAAGCCCAGCCCACTTTATGGCTGGTTACGCTACAGTGAAACTTGGGCCGGTTTTACAACCACACCACATGGTAAATACAGAGGAATGAAACCAGAAAAAGTTGGATTTGGAGAGTTTTCCTTCATAAAATGAACAGATAACAGATAAAGTAACATATTTAAAGCTGATTTGGAAAATAAACATTTTAAAGGAGTATAATTCATAGTAATTTATAGCTTATGACTTTTTTATTCATCCTGGATATCAGATGTTTGGGTGGAATCTGTTAAAGTTTCAGGAATGACAGTAAAATTATGGATCCAGGAGCACCAAACTGAATACAGACTTTAAAATTCTAAATATTTGAACCACATGAACTTTGACAAAACTAAACCACAACAACAGAACAATGAGGAGCATTAGACAGAATCACAAAACCCTCAAACTTTAATGATAATTCAATTACTGAGCAGGAAACAGCTGCAGTGACCAGAAAAACGGTGCAGTAGGGATCAAGATGGAACTGAAAAACCTGAAATGATGCAGAAATCATTAAAACAGAGAAAAAAATCCAATACATTTTAATTCACACATCATAATAAATGACAAACCTCTTTGAGCCATGTTGAAATAGAATGATCTGTTATGAGTTTTCAGTAAAAACATTTTTAGCTTTTTTATAAAGTTAAAAATATTTTTTTTGTCATGCAAACTAGTTACAACTACTTAAAAATGTATGTTTGATTAAAAAAAAGTATGAAAAAGCCAAAAATATTCCAAAAATGGTAAATAATTTTTAAAATTACTTTAAAACTGATTAAAAAATGATAATAATAATAATAAATCAGAAAGAACACTTACCAATCTAATACTGAACACCAAAATGATTATTAATAACATTCTAGCAAAAAATAAAAAATTGCTAAAACAGAAAGCAACAAGCTGTTTGCCGTCCTGCTGCAGAGGAACCAAATCAAACATTTACAGGACCTGAGCTGCAGCCAAACGGCACCATTTTTAAGCTTAAAGCCAACAATTCATTCAGCAGAGACGCTTTTTTTCCTCCCGGTCGATTGTTGCCAAGCCTCAGCCGAGCTCGCTATGAAATTTGAAGTGAGTTTGAAATCTCCCCAACGTGGAGCAAAGAAGTCATTTCAAAAGGTGTCCCAGAAGAGAAAAGTGGAGCGCAGACACATTTCAGCGCCGAGAGATGAAAGATCTGCAATTATCCGGGATATATCTGGGAAAAAATGGGGCTTAAGAAAGCCTGAAGCCAGGAGGAAAACGCCAAAGACTTCAGAGGAGACTGTGTGGTAATTATTGGGGGAGTGTATGGTTTCCTCCCTCGTGATTCGATACGCACCCCCATACACGCTCCTCAAATCGAAACACAAAGATTCCACTAACTCTGTTCTACAGTGCAGGGATTTATTTTTCATTTAAAACTTTTGGAATATAAATGACTTTTTATTTGAATCCCGAAATTTGAGGTCTTTTAGACTTTGATTCTTTGTGGTGAAATAAAAAAAGTGTCATGTTAATTTATTCATAAATATTTTGTAGATTATGTGAATTCTGGAAGAAGTGGGCGGAGTCAATAGCAAGGAACTAAACAGAGAAAAGTTTGAGGCGTCAGCAGTTGTTAGGAAGAAATTACCGCAGGAGACTGCAACCATTTCCACTTTGGTGACATCATTCTATTTTTTTTGTTTTTGTTTTTAAACTCATGTTTCCTGGTGGATTCATAGTTTTTTTGACATTTAAGAAAAACTAGGAGACAGAAAGAAAAGAGGACTTTTTTTGCATTTTGTTTTGGGGAATTTCAAAAATATACGTTCATAGTTTGTATTGATTAAAAAGGGAAATTGGTTAAACCCAAATATCTGTAAAGAGTTATTTTCATGAATCTTATTACGAGGTATTATTTACTAAACAATACAAGGTATGGTTTGAAGTGCTGTGAATAAAAAGTTTATGGCAACAAAGTATTCATTTAGCCACCAGTTGTGCAAGTTCTTCCACTTTAAAAGATGAGAGAGGTCCGTAATTTTCATCATAGGTATCCCTCGACTATGAGACAAAATAAGGAAAAAAAAATACTTGTAAATAATGGCAGAAAATACCTTATTTTTCCGGAGTAAAAGTCACAAGAGCAAAAAATGTCTAATCAAGAAGGAAAACATGGTTGTGTCTGAATTCCCTCCCTAATCCCTAACTACTAAAAAACTATATAGCGTGTGACTATCTAGTGGTCTAGATTTAAAAGGTAATTCGGACACGATGGTCACTACTTTTCTTTTGTTTTTCTAAAAAACGGGTATGACGTCACCGATTTCACAAAGTGAAAATCTAATAAATACGAACAATTCACGATTTATTCATGACTCCACTGTGTTCTGATGGTGAAAATGTGGACGGTTTATTCAAATATTACATTTAAACAAGTTTTTTTGTTCAAAATTGTTCGACCGCAATGCATTGTGGTCTATATTCGCTAATCTAGTGACCATTGATGAACGCTAGTTTTTCGCAAAGACTTCTGGGAAATTTCTAGTGCACTTGATTTTGGAATTAGTAGATTCGGACAGAACTAGAAAATGACGAACGCACTATATAGTGGGTAAGGGGAAATTTGCACTTTTATAAGAAAAGTCTGACGTTTCCGAGCAAATCTGCCAAATCCAGCGTTGATAGAAAAATAATTAAATAAAAAAAAAACACAAGAATACTAATCATTTGATCTGTATCAGAAAAATTTCAAAGTTTAAGAAAAAAAAACAGTCAGATTATCTTCCATGTTTGTTTTGTACGACACTTCTTCTGCTGCTGTAAGTAGCAAATACTTCGGATGCAGCGTCCTCTGGAGGTTGTTCGAGGGAACAAACGCTAAAAGACAATAGATGTTTACTGGGAAAATAACAAATAAATAACCCTTTTGATGTCTAAATAAAAAAGAAAAAAAACACAAGTAAGTTACTCCTAAGGTATAAGTCTGGCTTAACTATGAAAAAACTGCGACTTATACTCTGGAAGATACTGTATGTATTTGCTCACCTTCATGGAGGAATGGACCAAAACATCACTGCTCTAGAGGAGATCTACATGGAGGAATGGACCTAAACATCACTGTTCTAGAGGAGATCTACAGGAGGAATGGACCAAAACATCTCTGCTCTAGAGGAGATCTGATGGAGGAATGGACCAAAACATCACTGCTCTAGAGGAGATCTGCATGGAGGAATGGACCAAAACATCACTGCTCTAGAGGAGATTCGCATGGAGGAATGGTCCAAAACATCACTGCTCTAGAGGAGATCTGAATGGAGGAATGGACCAAAACATCTCTGCTCTAGAGGAGATCTGCATGGAGGAACGGACCAAAACATCACAGCTCTAGAGGAGATCTGTTGGAGGAATGGACCAAAACATCACAGCTCTAGAGGAGATCTGATGGAGGAATGGACCAAAACATCACTGCTCTAGAGGAGATCTACATGGAGGAATGGACCAAAACATCACTGCAGTAGAGGAGATCTGATGGAGGAATGGACCAAAACATCACTGCTCTAGAGGAGATCTGATGGAGGAATGGACCAAAATACCAGCAACAGTTTGTGAAAACCTTGTGAAGACTTACAGAAAACATTTGACTTCTGTCCTTCCTAACAAAGGGTAAATAAGAAAGTTTTAAGATGAACTTTTGTTATTGACCAAATAATCCACTATAATTAACAAATAAAAATCTTAAATCTTTTTTAAGGATTTTTTTTTTATTTTGTCTCTAATAGTTGATGAAAATTACAGACCATCTCTCTTAAGTGGGACAACTTGCACAATTGGTGGCTGACTGAATACTTTTTTGCACCGCTGCATATGTTTAGTGAACACAACACACATGACTCGATGGGGTTCACCCTTCGACCTGACTTGTAGAAACAGGCTTGTGTTTGGACATCTATTTGTTTGCATCACATGGGTATTAAAAGGCAAAAACAGGAAGAGAAACTGAAGCACAAAGTTGGATCTTATGGATCCTGTTTCAGTATTTTTGTTTTCTTGGAGTAAAACTGCAGACTTTATACATTTAAAAATTTATAAATTTAAGGATTTTAGACATTAAAAACAAAGGAAACATTTCCTCTTAGGCCTTTTTTTGTTCAAAAGCTGCATATTGACATTAAATTTACCTAGTAAAACAATGTGATTCATCGAAACCCAAATATGTGATTAAATTGAATATTTTTATGAATCAACATATTTACTGTTCCGACCCGATCCGTTCTGAGCCAGAGTCCTGTGAACTATGATGACGGCTCGTTTATTTCGGTTTGTCCACAGAAGAAAGCCTCAACATTAGACAAAAACAACCGTTCTTTGGTGTTGTGTCGCGATAGCCTGATGGGCCTTTTATCCAAAGCTTTTAACGGCTCTAAAAGACTAAAAAATTGACCGCTCGCAGGTTCAAGTTCATTCATTAAAGCCATTTTGAATGAAAAACTCTTATAAATGGACTGTCATGTAAAGTCACTTATTTATTAAGACAAAACTCAACTCTAATTCGGGTCAAGAGTTCTGTTCAAGGACCGAAAACTATGAGTTTCCACTAAGGGAAAATAAATTAAAGTTAAGCAGTTTTTTATTCACGTGTAAAAAAGTTTATCTGGTTTGTGTTTCTGATCAGATCATCGTTGGTGACTGAGATATCTCCCTCATCCTTTCTCAGATTTAATCAATATTACCAAATTACGCAATACCACCAAAGGCCACTAGAGGGAGGTTGAGAAAATACATTCTTCTATATAATGCAATGTAAAAAAGTCAGATTCCACACAAAAAATAAACATGTTTACAGCCTCGATTTAAGAATATTTTTAATATTTTTATTTTATAAAAACTGAAGTTTTTTTTAATTCGAATTAAATGTCGCACACGTTTACATATAAATAATATTTAATGGAAATATTAAAATATTAAAAAAAAATTTAGATAAAAAAAAATTTTACTAAAAAAATTCAACATTACATGTCACTTTAATTTATAAAAAAGGGTATTATGTAATCTTACAAGCAACATACAGTTTTAAAGTCTGAGCAGCCAATAGGAGAAAAAAATATATAATGTAAAAAATTATAACAAATAATGAATAAATAGCATAAAATAACAATTTTGACGTTTTACAGCAATCTCAAGTTATAGATAAATGAAAAAGGAAAACGGCACAAGACTGAATAAACTGACATTATCTAAAAGTTTCATACCATTCTTATTTTCTAGTCTTTGAAAGGATTGAGAAAATATTCAATCGTTTCTAAAAAAAAAAAAAAAAAAAAAATATTGGGTCTTATTTAAAAAAATTAATTTAAAAATAAAAAAATTTCCTGAAAATAATAAATTTGGTTAACAAAAACTTTTTTATTTTATCTTTATTAATACAACCAAATAGAATATTAATGTAGGTTTATATTGAAATCCAGTTAAGCAAAAACATGTGATACAAGAAGAGTTTCATCCAAAATATAAACTATGACAAAAAAATATGTCATAAAACAGAGTTGAATCGATTTAAGCCCAACGGATCAATAATCGATCGACAAATATATAAATCAATTTAGCACACAGAGCTAAAATCAGCTAGCTTGATGCTAACGTTTAATAGAATTTCCCATAGGACGGCTAATGCTAACGCTCGGTCGATCTAAACATACATTTCTGACTAAATGAACATCTTTATAAACTCACAGGCAGGATTTTTTAAACTCTTTTAAATGAATACTGTTTTAAGTAACCATTTGTGGCCTAAAATACAGTTTTTTGTTAATACTTTCTTCTTCTGGAATAAGGTGTAATGCTATAGTGCAATCGCCACCTAGTGGCCAAACTGAAACGCCCTCCAGGAGAAGGAGAACAATGTTGGAGCTTCTCCGTTAGAGAATCCATGTACTGTGTGATATTAACAATCTCATTATAATTTCACTAATACATTTTAGGGTATGTGAACTTTATCACTGAAAATCTTCAAAGCATATAGTTGATTATTAATGTATTTCGATCCAGATTGTCGTGTTTTGAATCGAATCAATTCTGGAAATTTTTTGCAATACGCAGATGTTCACCACAATGTAAACTACAACAGAGGGAAAACAACAAAAAACCAAACTAAAAGACACACTACAATAATCAAAAACAACAATGTAAATTAAAAAGTTAAAAAATGTAAAACTGATAAATTACACATAAATAAAAGAGAAAACTACAAAAAAAAAAGATATAACTGTATTGAAACAAACAAACGTTGAAAACATGGAAGTTTTATGAAAATTAAACTAAAGTTTGACATAAAATTTGTTATATTTGTTTTGTTTTTTCATGTGTTTTTGTTGTGATTTGGACTTCAGGGCCACCGTACAAACTGTTAACTGAGACCCAAATGTTTCTGGAGAACCAATTGAAATGATTGTGAGCTCACGTCACTGAAAACCATCAAATTATCCATCAGACGGGCCGGTCCCCGCGGGTACCGACCCCGCCGTCGACTCTGGTCATCTGGACCGGACTCCCTCAGCCCCCCTTTCTGCGGGGCCAGGTGGGCAGACGTGGTCCGAGTCTGCAGTAATTTTCCCCCTGACTGATTTTAATGTAAAGGGTAATGTGAGAGGAGACAGCCACACATCACCTATAGATGTGTGTGTTTGTGTGTTTCTCCACACACACCGTCAGTCACAGCAGACGAGGATGTGTTCCTCAGCGTCTACCAGTCCATTACCAAGAGGCTCTATACATCCTCTTTATTTCTTCTCTGCTCCCTCTGTTTACTCTCAAGAGTATTTTCCTCAATTCAGCTTTTTATCACTCCATCTCCTCGGCGGCGTGTCTCCAGCAGAGCAAGACACGAGCGCACACACCAAACACTCGCACTGAAATTGGCCTACTCTATAAAAAGTCCAGCTCGCCTGGGCGTGCACGCTCCCGCACAGACAAACCTGCACCCCTGGTAACCTTCACCTCCTTCTCACCCAGCAGCATCTGGTTATCACTCTCACCCCCTCTCGTGCACGAGGGTGCACGAGCGTGCACACCCGGCAGCCCCATTAACATCAGTGCTTTGGTAATGGATGTGTTTGTGCTGCTGCTGAGGGAAAGAGGAGAGACCTGAAGTAGGTGCTATAAATCACTCGCTTGTTCCTCCTCCTCCCCCCATCACGTGCACACACACACACGTGCACGCCTTCACACACAAAACCCTCTATTGGCATCGCTTCATGGGGCTCCCATTCACTGACTCTGCAGCAAACACACTCTCCCCTCCTCTCACATTCATATGTGCAGAACCCCCCCCACTCTACCGCCTGGGGTGGGGAAATCCTATTACCCTATGAAGAGGAGGAACACATCATTAATTACACTCTCATGCTCTTTTACACACACAAACACACACGTATGCCAAAACCCATCTGATCCGGGCCGCTCCACCACCAGCCCGCCATATTTCTGTATTTTCCTCTGTCAGCTGCATCTTGACAGGTGACATTAGAGCCGGGCTGCACTATCTGATCGCACGCACACACCCGCGCACGCCACATCAGAGTCAGAAAGAGAGCAAATCACCGACAGAGATTTCAGGCAACACAGATCGGAGAGTGTCACAGCCTCAGATTTATTCGCCGTCTCAACAGCCTTCTCAAGGTTTGCCAGATAGATGGGCGCCATAAAGTGATACATGCACGCCATAAAATAAATAGAGGGGGAGGCAAGTCGTGCATGGCCGGGCCATCGGGCCAAGTGTTTATGCGCGCTCAGGTGGGCACCTTTCGGATGCATTAAGTCGTGTCAGGGGGACGCTGCAGCCCCACGGCATCCTGGGGGATGAGTTACATTTTTATATTGTTTGACGTTCTGGACGTCCGAGTTAATGTCCAGAAAATAAACTGTCAGGTGATGTTGTAGTTTGCATAAATTCAAACTTTGTTTTTTATGTTTCATTTGTTCCGGCGGGGAAAGGCCTTTAACTGAATCCGGTCTGGATTCGGATCAGCTGTTTTTATGTTTTGGTTTCAGGCTACAAGAACCGAAATAATGTGTGTGTGCTGGACAGAGAAACGTACTAGGGTTTGATTTCAAGTCTTTGTCCTCTATGATAACTGAATGTAAAATAAATTATAGTTTTACTTTCTAAATTGAAGTATTTTCTTTGACTTAACTGTCTTTCATTGGACAGGACGTCCTGCTAAAGGTCATTTTGAAACAAACAAAGAAATCAACAAACCTTAATTTGCAAGTTATGGTTTAAGTCCAATCATCTTTTGATCTGTTTTCCAAATCTTCCTCGTAGTCTTCAATATGATTTGGATAGTTTTAGGTTTTTTGTACAAAATCAAAAATATCTGTGTCGTTTTCTAAGATATAGTTGGGCAGGACTGTTTATATAGAGTGAGATTGACTTCATTTCCCATCATCCCTCAATTCTTTTGCAACAAAAAAAAAATTAAAATAAACAGGAAGCGATAATCTATTCAAAAACGGAGTAAGTGGGAGAAAAATTGTGGTAGTTCCCACCCCAAATGTTACTTTGCACAGACAATCGTTACATATTATCTATTTTTTATCTACTGACTGTCAATGAGAACTGGACTGAGTGGCCCCTCCCCTCTGGTGTTCCAAACAGGAAGCAAAAATCCCACTTCTATAGAGAAATAAACAGCTGTTACTCAGTCATTCTATTGGTCAGAATAACTTTTCTTGCTCTGATACTTTTATTTTTAGCATATTTGCGAACATTTTTATTTGTATTTTTGAGTTATTGAAATTATAAACTGACCAATCAGATGCCTCAACAAAAGTAGGTGGAGCCTATATCCAATATTAAACGTTTGACAGATTTCATGTCGCCCCTTTTCAAGTGGTGTGGACTTTCAACAAGCTCACTCCTGATTGATCAGAGTGGTTGCCATAGAAACGACGACTCCGACTGATTCAGACCAATCACTGCTTACATGCCAAATCACAAACTGTACGGATTTCATTATATTGAAACTGGAAGATAAACCATTTTCTAAAGTTGACGTCACCTCACTCACTCCAGTTCTCATATACAGTCAATGGTTTTACATTATCTTGTTTTATCTTATCTTTCTTTCTTATAAAGTCAAGTTTTCCTTCATTCATTACGACGAAAACTGGAACGACTTCACAACAAAACCTCCCTCTATTCTTCTCTTTTGTACTTCTGAACTCCAATAGACTTTCCAACATAAATGGATCATTTTAAAGTTTGAAATCTTTAAAAGTGGGCGTGGTCTCTAGATTGACATGGGGCCTTATTGGGGTTATTCCTGCAGCTGAGAAACTTCCCAATTTACAGAAAGATTGTTTTTTTCCCCAAATGAGCTCAGTTCAAACCAATGAAGGACAGTCATCCATCTGTTTTAAAAGTCTGAGTCCAATCTTGACCACTGTCTCAGTCCATCGTAGGGACGAGTGCAGAAACAGACGATCTCAGGTGCTTCACTTCACTGTCATAAGTCAAACTGGAGTCACAAATTAACCTCAAAAAACAGAATTTCAGAGGAAAACCTGCCCGGAAAACCATGGAAGAACATGAAAACCACACAGACGTGTCTGAACACTCCAGGAGAACCTGTGTGTGAATTATTGTGATGCTCCACAATATTTCTTGTAAAACAGACCCAGCTGCCTCAAACTGTTGGAGAGCATCAGCTACTTGAGTTCATTACTCCAACTTGTCTCAGAGTGTTTTCAGTCCGGACACATTTGGTTCACTTAATCCATAACAAATTTTCACTCTGAATTCACTCTGTCTAGTCCGGGACCGGGACCCGCTGTCAGACCCATCTCTAGAGGTGTTCTCAATTCATTTGCAATCAGACTTGTTCTGTTCCCTCAGTCTGAATAGACTCCATACTCGGAGTGGAACAACTGGACGAAAAGACCACTGTAGCTGGGCATTATGGGATGTAAACAGAAGGAAGCAACCGATGGAGAACAGAGCAAAAATGAGATCCAAAAACTGATTGAAATGTGTCAGTAAAACAACTTTTAATGTGATACACATTATCACTTATCATCGTACCTCCTTAGTTGTAGTCTCCTCAACATCTGATGTTGATACAGATGCTCAAAATTGGAAAAAAAAAACATTTACGTGGAGTTCCACAAGGCTCATTTCTGGAGCCTCTCGTTTTTCATTTTTGATTCAGGATCTTCTTATTTGTGATCAAAGTGCAGACCCACACTTCCTAATGTACCCCCAATGGAGACTCTTTTCTTCCAAATAAATCAATAATTGTCAAGCCTCTATTTTATTAACGTGTCCCGTAAAAGTCAGTGAAATAGTTGCAAACTGGCCTTCTCAGCAAAACCTTAAAATACTCAAATTTATTGATCTTTTAAGCTGCTAACTAACTTTTTGTTTCTACTCCTTTTTTAAAATCAGTTTTGATGGTTTTATTTTACTGCAGCATTCTTTGTTGAGTTCATAGATAGATTTGCATGTAGGTAAAGCTCAGTGAATTATGCAAACATAAAAACAGTTTTCTAACAATCAGATTAAAAAGCAGTTTTTGATTATATAAATGGAGTGTTTGTCCCTATTTGAATACAAGCTGAATATGTTTACTTATCAGACAAACATTCCTTTTTTAAAGTGGAACTTAGGAGATCTTGAGGTCTGATGAACGGGCCGCTTTATTGTCACAAATGAGACAAAAGAGAAAAGTGAAGGAGCTGCTGCTCCTCTGCACAGCCACAGTGCCACCCAGTGGATTCTCTCCTCTCCTTCAGTATTTACGTTTTCCATACTGAAGCAGCTCTCTAAGTCAGAGCAGGTTTTAATTCAATGGAACAATCACATTCTGTCAAGTAAAAAGAAAAACACTTTTTCTCAAGTGTTTTTTTTTTTTAAAGACAAAAATAAGAATGAAAGAAAATGCTCTCCTATAGTTACATTTTAGTTTCATTGAGATAAATCCATGTTTTATAGGTTTTAAAAAAGATGTAGATAAACAAAAAGTGTAAAAAAGGCACAGATGCCTAGAAGAATACATATTGTTTTTTTAAGATAAAGGATCAAAACTGTAAGTAATTTTATTTCAAAATAAGCAAAATTGTCCAAAATTGAACATCACACCAACAAAAAAATATTCTGTAAAAAAATGTAGTAAACTTTTTCACATTTAATTACTTTTTTACATCCAAAATTTCAAGAATTTTCCCAAACTTTTCAGAATATATCCATTTTTTTTTTTACTTTTCAAGCACCTATAATTGCACTCTCAATTTCCAACACTTTTCCAGGTTTTTCATGACTATGAACTCTGTACAATTAAAACTGAGTATTTCTTGATTCAAATCACGTTGGATCAGAAAACCAGTTGCTAGAAAAAGCTCAGACTGAAAGGGGCGTGGCCAAAGCCCCCTCTCCCCCTGCACGCACATTGCTCGTTCTAATTTTTGCTAGCTTGAGGCTATAAGCTCGCACATTAGCACACAAATAAAGCCCATAGTGACAGGGAGGGGGGCGGTGTGCTCAGAGTCAGAAGCCCCGCCCACAAACCAGAATTGTATTTTTAACAAGCATTAATCTGCATTTAAAAAAAGCTTTTAAATTTTGGTTTAAACTTCATAAACATGATTAAAAGATCACTGGGAACGATTTAACAGTAGAAAAACGTTTGTTTGGAGAGGCACTTTGAGCTTTTGTGCTTGTTTGACCTGTTTTTTTATTTTTTTATTTTTTTGTTTGACCTGTCTTTGGACAGCTGTTTGTTTTACAGACTAATTTCATCACATTGCCCGGTTTTATTTTTTTATATTTTGGTGTGTGTTTGTGTTTTGTTCTAGTGGAGATACACAGCTGAGGAGATGGAGTGATAAAAAGCAGAAATGAGGAAAATACTCCAGAGAGTAAACAGGGGGAGCAAGGAAGGAATGAATAAAAAGAAGGTATACAGGCTCTTGACGCTGGACGTGTACTTCTTTTTTATTTAGCTGCACTCCTTCGTTTGCATATGAAAACATCTGAGATGTTCGTAGAATCAAATGAATTAAACAAACCCTATAGAGGAACTAAATCCCCTTTTATTTGTGTAAAAAGAACTTTATAACTGGTTAAATGTCATAAAGTTTTGGCACTGGTGAATGACCACTTTTCCTCTCTATTGCAGAAGGAAATCAGCTTTGAATGACCTTCACATCCACTGCTGCTTGTGGTCTACCCTTCGACCCATGAGCAGCAGAACCACTGAAGCCACAGGTCCCCATGGCAATAACACCTGCAGCTTAATAATGCTTTAAATCTACGCAAATAAAAATAAAAAAGGATGTATATCTTTAGCAACCATGTTAGTTTTGAAAACCAATGGATTCTTCTTTTAAGCTTCGTTTCTCCATATTAAGGTTGCTAATTTTGGGATTGAGAAGCTTTAACTAAAGACAGCCACCATGGGTGGATCCTAAAATCCAAAAAAAGTAAGTAGTTGTGCGTAATTCTGATGTTAAAAAAGGTTCTTGATCTTTGTTTTTAGTTTAAAAGTGCTTTTACGCTAGGATTATTCCACAAAAGTGACAGTCATTCTGTAAATTATGCCTTCATTGATTAATATTCACAGTGCACTTCTAGGAGAGGACTAGTAACTATTACGCAGTCTAACCATGGCTATGGTGCGGGCTCACTCCATGTCACGATTTGAAATTTTGGGCGTCCCCAACTTGTGTGTTTTTTTTTTTTTTAAGTGCTGGCTGTTCCCATTAAATCACGGGCCACGAACTGGTATCTGTCCAGTACCTTAGTACCTTAGATAAGCCAGAGGCGTGGTCCTCAGCCAATATGAGGCAGAGGCGAGGTCCATGGCCAAGACGAGCCAGAGGCGTGGTTCACGACCAAGACGAACCAGAGGCGTAATCCACGGCCAAGATGAGCCAGAGGCGTGGTCCACGGCCAAGTAAAGAAGCACAGACGATCCACCAAGAATCACTCCCACTCTGAGATGATGAGCCAGAGGTGTGGTCCACAGCCAAGATGAGCCAGAGGCGTGGTCCACGACCAAGAAAAGGAGCACAGACAATCCACCTCTCTCCTGCTCCCCTGAAGGGGACTGGGAAACAGGAACAACACGTGAATCACACTGCACCAAACAGAAGCACAGAGAACTAAATAAATGGATAATAAATAATAAACACCAGAAACACAATTTTCATCAAAATGGGCGTTTAAGAAAACCGTCACTGAGACTTTTTTTACTGAAACGAAGACTGTTTTGCATTTGAAAAACTTTCTTGATAAGATTATTTTCTTGCATGACAGAAAATAATTTTTCTTTAAACAAGGATCTTTTTATTTTCTTAGGATTCTGTTTTTGCAGTGTCGGCACCAAAGCCATTTTAAAAGTAGTTGTTAGGAAGCAGATAAATCTAACCGTTATCCATCTCTAGTCTAGTCTGACTGTTTCTGGTCCACAGCTGTCCTCGCCTCCTCGCCGCACCATTCTTACCTTCAGATTTTGCCCTATTTGGCTATCTGACGGATAGTCTGTGGCCTTTCACTCTGTTGAGTTTAGACTTTTAATTTCTGCATTAAAAGCTGTCTGATATTTTAGATGCAAATCTCTAAACTAAAATCTGATCATTCACATGCAGAAACATGTGCTGCGTGTTAATCCGAAACAAAAATACCAATAAGTCCTTAATCTGCATGAGAAGAGAAGGGTTGGTCTGCACTGTCAAGCTCCAAATTAAAGGCAGTCAACTGTCTTCATCTAATAAACAACAGGAATGATTTCTTCCTAAATCCTCAGATTGCTGCTGCGTACTTTCATCCAACAGGACAAACGTCTATTTATTTAAGTAGTAGAACTTTTAAAGTTTAACAAAAAAAAAAAAAGTTGTAGAAAGCTGTCTTCTTTTTTGTTGTTTTCTTTGGACATAATAAGCAGCCATCACATTTTTTTATTTATTTTTTTATTATTTTCTTGAATCTAACATGTGATTCCCACAAAAACCTGATTAATTTGATGTGACGGATCATACTCTGAATACCAAAATATATTACATCATATTTTCTTTTCTCTTGGAAGGTCACTGCTGAAGAATGCCTGAAGCACAACACTTTGACCCTGGTAATCCTCAAGGATTGTTGTAATAAGTTTTTCCTTTATCTTTTCTTCACTCCGCTGAATATCAAAGATGTGGTTTTTGAAAAACCGCTTTGCTTTAAATTGAGGATGAATTGTAGGAATAACTTGTACTGTCAGCTTTTTTTCCAGACACACAATTAAAGAAAAAAATGATTTTTTCTTTTTTTTTTCAGCATAATCAGTTTTTCTCCTTTGAGAAAGCGACGGAACCAGAAGACGGCGTTTGATTGCAGCGCGTCCTTGTAAGTTCACTTTCAAAGTCCCGTTTGCCCACAAGGAAGTCGTCAAATTCTGTACATATTGTCCCCAAACACAAAAACTCAGTTTGAATTAGCATTAGCATTTTCCAAACATTATGTGACTGTTCGTCCATGTTGTACCTAAAAGCAGCAGCAGACCCTCTGATTTGTGGCAATAGACCGTTCAGATATGCTAAAAGGTTGGTGGCTCTTTTACGTTTTTTTTCCTCAAATCGGTAAATTAATAAACGACAATCTAACTTATGACCCGTGACGTTAATGGATCTGGCTCAACTTTTGACTTTAGTGCCTTACTGTAGGAATTGGTTAAGTTCCAGCTCCAAGCTAAATAAGTCATTTCAGTTGCAATTTTTCCCGATTCGAAAGCCGCCATGTTGGAGCCAGATGACATCAGTAAGCAGTCTCAGCAGGGCTTTAAGTGGACAACAGGAAGTAGCGGTGCTCTGTTTTATGGAAGTCGGAGCATGAAATGCAAAGAATCTTGAATGTAAATATTGATCATTAAAAAGAAGTCATATTCTCTATGTGTGGATTTGAAATAATCTACACTGTTACTTTAATTGTCTTCCTTTTCTTAATAAAATAACCATCATATCAGTTTTTTGAGCGAGTTTTCGGGCTGGTACTTCTGGTGTGGAGAATATGGGGTCAATCAGGATCAGCTTAAAGTGAACGACAAAACAGATATTTAAAACTTGAAAAATAGATATTGTAACTGAAAAAATGAAAAGTTGAAAACAAGACATTGTAAATTTGGGGGGAACAATGAAAATTTGACAAAAAAATGTTTTCAAAATTTGGAAAACAAAATACTGAAAACTTGAAATACATTTTTAAAATTTGATAAAGAAAACTTGAAATAAAAAAAGCTATAGATGAAACTGAAACATTTGTTTTCAGTCATTAGGCGTGTTTGAGATCCCCAGGCGCTGCGCAGATCGCCTGGATTGAGGTGCATGTTGGTTAGTTTCTTGCACTGACGTCAAATGTGCGCCGTCACCAAGTATCGCGAGAAAGGGGCGGGTTCAAGGCGCCTTCCTAAGCCAGCGCAGCCAGAAAATAGGTACTGCGCTGGCTGCATGCCGCCTTGCGGACTACAAAACAATGCATTGTGGGAAACTGTGTCTACACAGTTCTTGTAGTTCGGTGTGAAATAACTGGCGCTAAATAAAGGACATCGGTGTATTTTTTTTAACTTTTTCTGGAAGGTAGTGAATCACTGATGAAAAAATACAATTTTAAATAATCTGTGGTTATATTTGTTATTGTTGTCTCTAAAACTTAACTTTAATTTAATTTTATTTATGTATTTGGGACAGTACACATGCAATGAATCCCGCGGCTATTTTATTAACAGTTTTACTCTAAAATATGTTAAAAAATAATATAAAAGACACAACAGCACAAATCATACTAGGAGGAGTGGCTTATTAACTTTCAGCTGAATGTTAAAGACAACCCCCAACTCCTTGATCTCGTACAGTCTCGTCGTTCGCCCTCATCTCAGGCGCCTTTTCCCGCCCCCTTCAGCAGCAGCTTAGTCTCGCCGACGATGCAGGCGAGGCGCTGGGGATCTCAAACACACCTAATTTAAAGCAGGGAGCATTTTCAGGTGGCCAATGAGCTCAAAGCCCCGCCCCCAGGTAAAATTAGGCTCAGCTCAGCAGTGAAAACTAGAAAATCAGAACTTAAATTGTAAACTGAGGACTGAAAGTGAAGATTAAAAAAATATATGATTTCAATTTTTCACTGTTTTTTCTGTTTCAAATTTTCAACATTTATTTCAAGTTTTCACTATTTTTTTCACATTTTAATTTTTTTCAAATTTTCTGACCTTTTTGTTCAAATTTTCAGGATTTTTTTCACATTTTTAAAACGTTTTATTCATTTTCTATGCTTTTAAACCATGAACATTGTGTTTGCTTTTAAATTTTATTTTTACCTCTAAACTGTTCGTCGCAGGGGAAAGAAATATTTTTAACACAGACAAATACAATAAATGACAAACTGGTGACATGGGGGGGGGGGGTGATACATTTTTGATGCCTTTAAACCATCAACAATGACGTCCTGATTTTGCAATGCAGAATGTCATGTTTAAATTTAAGTTTGACATGCAATTCAGATTCCGCCACTAGACGGTCAAGTGGTTATGGCTGCTTACTCACATTCAGAAGGTCATGGGTTCGAATCCCGCTCAGGAGTAGTCCACGTTAAATATTTGTTTTTACTTTTATGTTTTATTTTTACCTTAAAACTGTTCAATGCAGGTGAAAAAAAATATTTTTAACACAGACAAATACGATAAATGACAAACTGGTGACATGGGGGGGGGTTGTTTGATTCACTTTTGATGCATTTAATGACCTTCAAATTGCAAATTAGATCTAGGTTGTACGACAGCACACAGTCCTGCTCCCTCCCCCCATCCACATACCTGAGAGAAACAGGTTTTTTAGGACCAGGCAGTCCTGGCCTACAAGAAAGACTTTTCTCCAGTGTGTCTGTGTTTTGTGGCACCACTGGGTGTCTTCAACATGCTGGTTGCCTTTTTTGAATTGGGAAAATTGTCTTTTTACAGATGAAGGCTTCTCATCATTCTCTTCTTCAACAATTAATAGTTTATTAGTCTACTTATGTATAAGTATTATGTGGAGAGGATGTTCTGGCTGCAAATCTATGTACTGGCATATCCTCATCATAGGAGGATTCCACAACAAAAGAATCGTCTTCACTGCTCCCAGAGTCCACATCGAGGATTATTTGAAATAGAGCTAAGTGTTTCAGAGGAGTGTGAGTCTTGCTGCTATTGGGATGTTTGTCTTTTTGACTTGAAGATGTGTCTATGTTTATAAGTCATAAACATGCACTATATGACCAAAAGTATCGGCTCATCCATCCAAATGATCAGAATCAGGAGTCCTAATCACTTGGTTTGACCTCAGGTGTATAAAATCAGCCCTCAGACATGCTTACTGTTTTTGGAAACATTAGTGAAAGCATGTTTTGCTCTCAGGATCTCAGTGAATTCCAGTGTTGAACTGTCATAGGATGCCACCTGAGCAACAAATCCAGTCTTGAAATGTCCTAAATATTCCACAGTCAACTGTCAGTTCTATCAGAACAAAATGGAAGAATTTGGAACAACTCAGCCAGGATGCTGAAAGTCTAAAGAGGTCATAGACTTTCTGCAGTCAGTTGCTGCAGAGCTGCAACCTTCATATGACCTTCAGATCAGCATAAGTACAGTACACAGAGAGCTTCATGGAATGGGTTTCCATGGCAGCAGCTGCAGCCACACATCAACAAGTACAATGTAAAGCGTGGATGCAGTGGTGTAAAGCACGCCGTCACTGGACTCTAGAGCAGTGGAGACGTCTTCTCTGGAGGGAGGAATCACACTTTTCTATCTGGAAATCTGATGGACCGTCTGGGTTTGGAGGTTGCAGGAGAACGGGACGTTTCAGACTGCATTGGTGGAGGAGGAATGATGGTGTGGGCTTGTTTTTCAGACCCCTTAGTTCCAGTGAAAGGAACTTTCAATGCTTCAGGAGGCTAAAACATTTTGGACAATGCTCCCAACCTTAGTGGGAACAGTTTGGAGCGGGCCCTTCATCTTCCAACATTTTTGTGCACCAGAGCACAAAGCAAGGTCCATAAAGACATGGAGGACAGAGTCCTGAACTGAACGCCATAGAACACCTTTGAGATGAATTAGAGCAGAGACTGAGAGCCAGACCTTCTCCACCAACATCAGTGTGACCTGACCAATGAGCTTTTGGAAGAATGATCCAGAGTTCTTATAAATACTCTCCTCAACCTTGTGGACAGCCTTCCCAGAAGAGTTGAAGCTGCAATAGCAGCAAAAGGTGGAGCAACATCATATTGAACTCTGGGTTAGGAATGAGATGGAACTCTTCCCTGCGCAAATTTGCACAGGCTCAGGAATTCTAGTGTTAATAGTCTATTGGTCCAGACTTGTGGCTTGCAGCATACATGAGGTTTGGAGCAGATGTGGGAAAAGGGATGCCATGTAATGATGTGCACCAGCAAAATATAACCAAAAAAAAATACATCAATTATTAAAAATAAAAATGTCAATTCTATGATTATTTTTTGTGGGGGTTTTCAATTTTTTTTTTGCTAAAATGTGGAGAATTTATGAATTTCCTGGTCAAATACACGAGAATTCGGCAGGTGATGATGATGATGCAGTGACAGACCGTGCCCCACCTTTTCTCATCACTGGCAAAGATCTCGACTGAGACAGAAAAACTTTTAAAACTGAAGAAAGAAAAGGAAGACTTCTACAAACAAATTATTCATGTGTTTCTTCAGAAGGAGCTGCGCACTTCATTTAAAAAAGTAAATCAAAAATAACTATTTTAATGATTTTTTTCTATGCTACACTTTATAAATAGAAAAAAAAGGTTGAAATGAAATTTTGAACTGTTGTAAATGAAATGGTGAATAAGCTGCTCTGTAGGGTTCATATGTTTGTAAATCTGACCTCAGTGCCTCACCAGCCGTGAATCTCGCGACACGTCACTGATGCTATGGGATTTATTAGATTGGTCAGAAGTTTGCGTCTGGTGTCATGTGACCCAATGAATGGTAAGTGTTAGCATGCATGGGACAGGACATGAAGGGAGTGAATTAGGGGTGAGGGTGCAGAATGAACTCTAAAGCTTTGTGAAGACATTCTTCATTTACAGATAAAATTACTTAATTTGTGTTTTTTCCCGAACCATTAAAACTCTGACATTTTTAGGACAAAAAAACATGTTTCAACAAAAGCCAGGTGGGAGGGGTCACTCAGTCCAGTTCTCATGTACAGTCAAAGATTACAGCACTCTGAAAGTTCAAAGATTTTCAACATTATTTCATTAGTTCTAGTCCTTGTCTTGCTTTTGGAAGACTCTCTCACTCCATCTCTGAAGTTTTTCACCTCTGAATAGAGCCGAACGCCCCTCTACGTCTTTCTTTTTTGGTTTTGCTCCCGACCTGCATTGGATTGACATGTGGATTTACCACATGTCAAGCTCAAAATGTTATCTCCTTCATCTCGACTTGCTGCTGTCTTACTCAAGTGGAAAGACGCTGTTCCTCCTCTGGTGCACACGGAGTTCGGGATCTTCTGCTGTCGATGGACTCGGATTAAAATAACCCTGTCTGTCGTCCTGAAGTCCCTTTTTTATGTTTCACGCCCCTTCTTGATATTTGTTGGAGAACCCTTCTCTATTCTCTCAGAGTGGCCCTCCTTTTTCTCTTTTTGATTTCTGTGTATTTTACTATCACAATTAATGACTACATTAGTTCTTTGTGGGTTAAGTATTCTTATGTTCTGTTGTTTTACTTTTCTTTGACTCCATTTTGGCTCTGGGGTTTTTGTTTTTTGATATCCATCTTCTTGACCGCTTCCTCCCTTCCGGGGTCGCGGGGGTGCCGGAGCCTATCCTGGCTACTGAAGGGCGAAGGCGGGGTACACCCTGGACAGGTCGCCAGTCTGTCTCAGGGCCTCAATCACACACATTCACTCTCACATTCACACCTAGGGGCAATTTAGAGTCACCAATTAACCTATGAAGCATGTTTTTGGACGGTGGGAGGAAGCCGGAGTCCCCGGTGAAAACCCACGCATGCACGGGGAGAACATGCAAACTCCACACAGAAAGGTCCCAGCCGGGATTCGAACCGGGGCCTTCTCGCTGTGAGGCAAGAGCGCTAACCACTGCGCCACCGTGCAGCCTGTTTTTTGATATAACTTGAAAAAAGTAAAAATTGCTCTGGAATATTTCTGCTAATTTGACTCGTTTGTAGCTTCTGTTCACCACAGAATTTCATCCCTGGAGTTTCAGACTTCCACTCTTGTCATGACTTTTTAAACTACATTTTAGATTTGTTTACCTTTTTGGACAAATTGAACCCTGTAAAGCCCACTACATCAAATAATTGACAGAATTTTTTTTTCTATTATTTCAATGGTTTTTAAACCCTTGAATGAAATCTACAAAACAAATTGAATGTTTTTTAATGAACTATATATATAGATAATATCAGTTATGATTTGTTAGGTGGCATAATAAGTTTTGTTCACAGTTTAAGATGTTAACATTTTACATTTTCAGGAAAAACACCGGTCTCAAATTTGATCCACACATTTTTAACATGGTGTAAGTGTATTATGAAGAAGGAATTATCAACATTATTTCAACACAAAGTATTTATTTAAATAAATGAATGACAATAGATGAGTTATTCTCACCATAAAGTTTGGAAAATTACCTAAACTTCAAGTGTTTTTGAGATTTTGTGGAAGCAGCCATTTTGAAAATGGATACAAAAGCATGTCTACTGCCCCTAGTGGAATGATTATGAACTACAGAGTAGAAAAGATGGACCGAGTTCAATACAGTGTTAATTTTGACGGAGAATTTTAATTTAGTTTTAGTCATAGTCTTTTGACTAAAATAGAGTTTAGTTTTAGTCGCAATTTAGTCATATTGATTCTATTTATTTTAGTCAAATTTTAGTCGACTAAATTATGGAAGTTATTTAGTCGACAAAAATATAGAATAAAGATAAAGCATTTTAATTAAATTTACTAAGTATAATCATATGAATAACACGCAAAGATTTTACTAATTTGTAAAAAAAACATTTTACTTCACTTTGCTTTCCAAACTTGTAATTTCTGCGAATTCAGCTTCAACAACTTAAAACACATTAAAAGAAAAAAAATAAAAAGAAAAAATATATATATTTATATACTATACATATAAATAATTATAATTTCATCCCATTTTCAATAAGAAAGTGTCTATTCACACGTAATTTTCAAATAAATCTGCAGCCACTGCTAGACTTTTTTCTTAGTCGCACTGACCCAGAGTAAAGGGTTAAGGTTAGGATTATGGTTATGGTTAAGGTTAAACAAGCAAATGTTTCCTG
>NC_050523.1:2994642-3012952 GCF_002922805.2 Oryzias melastigma
CTTCTCCACCGCGCAGTACCGGCGCTAATTAGCTTGGCGAGAGCAACCCCTTAAAACAACTATGTCATATAATCCAACTCTTTAAAATAGAACAACTGTTGGAAGGGTCGGGGAGGAATTCGGATTCAGCCCAGAACGCTGGAAATAATCGAGCTTGTCTGTATGTTTACCTTTCCGTGGATTTCAGGCTGGCTTGTCTGCAAACGTCGCTTCAGGTTTTCTGGTGTTTTTGCCTGTGATGTCGCTCCACACAACGTCTTGTTGAGGGTCGTCTTTAATATAACGTTTGTCCATATATGTACTTTTCTGTTTCTACCTGGAGTAGACATTTTTCACCTCTATCACAGACACAATTCATTGAATTAGCGTCTTCCCAGGCGGGCTGCAGGGCTCTGTGTTCTGATTGGATCGCTCTGCATTGGCTCCCGCCCTCCTCCACCAGCAGTCATTATGATTGGATGTCGTCTTCGATCAGGATTTTTGTTTCGTTTTTATTCGTTGACGAAAAAAGTGTTAATTTAGTTAAAGTTGTCGTGTCTGGGCGGGAGTTTTTGTTTCGTTTTCGTTTCGTTTTCGTTGGATAAATAGTGTCGTTGACGAAGACGATGACGAAAATTTTTCGTCAACGAAATTAACACTGGTTCAATACAAGGTTTTTAAGGAAAGTTTTGATTATGCTAATAAGAAAGGGGTCTTAGATATGTGTGAATCAAATATGATACAAATGGTTATATAGAGTTAAAGACTTAAAGAGATTATAACGTCACATTTAAAAGCTAAAGTCTTATTAGTTGTCGCCAAAACCTTCATTCCTGCTGCTCGATTGATTTTTCACTAATGGATTCTTTTCATCCGTATTCTTTAGTTCTTTTCATTTCCAAATGTCTCAACTTTTGAGATTTTTTTCTGGAGAATTTAAGTGAAAATGTCTGTTATTTGTTTGTGATTCTCAAATGGACAAATCTTATTAAATATGTTTAACCTGATCAGACTTCTTTAAAAAATCTTGGTCCCTAAAAGCCCACTGCAAAAACACAAAGATATATTTTAGTCTAGTTTTTAGTTTAAATATCATATTAAATTTGACATCAAACAAAATTAACCAAAAATTAACATGTGGAAAAATTTAAGACAATAAATCTTGAATATCTTGTTGAGTCATTTGATCTTAAAAACGTCTCATTTTAAGCAAAATTTCTAATGAAACAAGTTTTAAAAAAAAATAATCTACATGTAATTTTGACAATTTTTTCCTAAAACGTGTATTTCTAAGCTTGTTCAATTGGTGTAAAAATTGTCTTGTATTTCTTTAACCTTTATTTATCCGGGCAAGACAGATTTAGAAGAATTAAGAAAAAAAATATATATTTTTTTTTTTCAACTGTTGCCTGGCAAAAGTCAGGAAATAAGGATATTTGGACTGTATTGGGACCTACAGTATAAGTATTTTGCGAATTAATATTTACTTTTTGAAGAAAAAAATACCTATTTTTATCAGAGTCTATTTAGCTATTTTCAGGATTTAAAATAGTCTTTAAAAAGGCAAGAACATCACAACTTTTTAAAGAAATCTTATCAAGACAAATTCGTTCAATTGGCAGATTTGTTTTCTTTTATAACAATACAAATATCTTGTATATTTTTAATTTGACATTAAAATTAGATTTTTTTTCATTACAGAGTTTGCCGCCTGCCTGTTAAAATGTGGAAGTTGCTAGAATAAATGGAAGTAAAAACAAGTGGATTTGGTAATTTGTGTTAATTTTGTCAAGTTTTAGGAGTTCTATGACTTTTTCATTATGATAATTAATGATTATCATGAGATTTAAAGATGCTGCAGTTTGAAAACACAAGTGGGTTTATTTCCAAAATTGGGTCTAATAATTTTAAAAATGTTGAAAGCATACGAGCTTTAATAAAATAAATAATAATAAAAAGTAAGGAAGCTGAGCTCTTGAGCGGAGGTGAGCCTTTATTTATCAGAATTACTCTCAAGTATTTAACGATTGGTCTTCACTTTTGAGTTTATTTAATTAGCGTTTCATCATTTACAAGGATGCTGGTTTATGAAAGGAGTTTTTTGATTGAGATGAGTTCGGAGGCATTCAGTTTTTTAGTGTGATTAAAAATTTGGCAAATTCAAACCTTTGCTCATTATTCTTCTTTAATAAGCTAATTTTGAAAAATATTTACTTGTTATATAAATCAGGCAGTAGGATACATACTTTTAATCCATAAATTCTTAATTTTTGATGCATCATAGTTTGTTGTTTATAGTTTGTGGAACCAAACCAAGCAATGAAATTACTCACGGAGTTCACACGAACATTTATCTGTCTGCAGTGTTGCCAGGTTGAGCAAAAAACTGCAGAATTTCAGTAAAACCTGCCCAATTTGTGCAGGAAACTTCCCAATCTGGTAACATAGGCTGTCTGCATAAACAGCCTCTCCCTGCTTTATTGGAGATTGTCATTAACAGCTACAAATTTGGTTTGGTTTGTTTGTATTTTGTTGCTTTTGTTTACTTTTTTCACTATTTTATTTCTGCTTTATTTTTTAACATATGTTTTTGATTCTGTTATACTTTCATTTTGTTACATTTTTTTTACATTTTGAACTAATTGAACAAGAATTAACATGTCTAGGAACGAGATATTTAATGGAAACTTCCCTGAATTCCAATTGTTTTGGTTCTGTCAAAGTCTAAAGTTTTTTTCATCAGCAGAAACTCAGAGCAAAATTATGACCCACATGAAAATATAAATCTGAATAAGTCAATATTTACAGTTGCAGCACAAAAGCTGTTTTTTATGTAAATTAAAGACACTCATTTAATCGACTAATTTATTCATATGTTGGGCTTTAAATTACTTAATGGTTAATAATTTTTATGTTTCTATCTTTTATTTCTATGAAATCCCTCACCAAATTTTAGCCACACTGTGACATTCATTTATTTTATCTCATATTGTTATTGTTTTATTGTCTTTTGATTTTTATTGTTTTAATTAGTGTTTTAATCATCTGTTTTATTATTGCTTTTTTTATCTACTGTTTCACGACGTCTTATGTTTTAACTGTTTATATGTCATTTTTGTTCAGCACATTGTGTTCAACAGCAAAGTGGATGAAAAGTGCTTTATAAATAAAATTATTGATTGATTGAAAACCTCGAGGTTCTGTTTATTATTTGTTTTATTTATTTATTTATTTACTTTACTCTGGTTTGGTGCCTCAAACGTTTAACTTATGCATCCTGAGATGGTCAGCTGAACATGGACTTAAGAAAAGGTTTTTCTAAGAAGCTGCTGCCCTCTGCTGGGAAGAACTGGAAAGATCCTAAAAGAGACAATGTCTCTTCTTTTAACTTTTATCTCCCACACACCCTTTTTTTAAATTTTATTTTAATTGCATCAGTTTCAGTCTTTTCCTATTATATTTCCTGGACTGTTTGAAATGTAAGACCTGTTTACCAAATACCTTTAATGTTTGATTTTGGAGGCTAAACCTACAAGTTTCTTTAGAAATGCATGTTTGTTTCCATGTTAACCTCTGAAAATTGATCCCGAATTAACAATGTCCCAACCTGCAAAAAGTAGTGTGTTGTACTTATTTGATTCATGAAATGTTCCAAATCAAACTTTAGCATTAAAAACACTCTTTTAATATTTCAGCTCAAGGTGTTTATTTTACAGTTAAAAACAAAGAAAAGTAAACTGGGAAGGCTTCAGCAACACCCCTAATGGATTTGTAGATGAATAGTTCTCACCTTTTTGTGCAATTTGGCTTCATAATTTTTTTATTTTATTTTGGTCTTTGGTCAGGTGTAACAGAGATGGACAAGAGTCATAGTACTGGACGCGGGTTTGCTGACTTTGTGGAGTGTTGCCATGCCAACCACTTGATCCCGAATGCGGTGTATTTCAGGATGAGGAGCACATTACCGTCCAGAGTCAGGAGGTGGAGGTTTTGGGCTGCTCTGTGACTCTATCATGTGAGCAGGAAGGGCTTCATGAGAAAACTGCTGCAGGATGCTGGGAAAACTGCTCAAGATATGGACAAAGAGATGGGATGTTTGAGCCTGCAAAGTGCAGCTGGAAATATTTGATCATTCTTCATCATCACATTCAGATGAAAGCTAAATTATACCATTCCCATCAATATACAAGCTGGAAATGTCCCTCATTTTTTAGCTTTTTTAAAAAAAAATAATAATACTTTTACAAACATAATTAAATGGTTTTTAAAAATAAAACTAACAGGTATCTTTAATGGTAAGGTTTTTATTATTAAAAAAATTACAAAACAAAGAGCATTGTGGAATCTTACAACCAATATACAGTAATAAAGTCTGAATAGCTAAAGAGAATAAAAATATATACAATAAAAATAAATAATATAAAATACCATTACTGTAATGTATTAAAACAACCCTAAATTACAAATAAATAAAGTGGAAAAAGGCACTAAATTGAATAAACTGATAGATTATGTAAAGATTCATAGCATTTTTATTTTATAGTCTTTGAAGGGATTGTCATAAAAGATTCAAATCGTTTCTGAAAAACAAAACATTAGGGCTAATTAAAAAAAAACTACATTTGTGATGGAAAAAAATCCCTAAAATAATAAAACTGTTAAACAAATACTCTTTTCTTTTGTCTTTATTAATAAAACCCAAACTTTCAACATATGTGAGTTTTAAATCCCCAATTTTGTTTAGGCATTATGATGGACGCCTCGGGAGATCCTTGCGGGGTCCTAGTTTGTTCACGTTGAAAATGGCGGGAAGACGTGTTTATATTGAATCATTTTGTTTAATTTAAAGATAGTGTGCTTGTGTGATCAAGTAAGTTCTTAAAACCGAAGTTTTTTTGTGTTTTGAGGGTGTATTTTGTTAAATTATCTGAGCTTAAATTCGAAGTTATTTTGTAGAGAAATGAGAGATTGTTTTCTGTGACAGAAACCATGTTCATCAGGGTGTCCGTTTCTACTCTCAAACCAAAGTGTTTGTTTTGGATGAAGACGTCATAGTAAGTTGGTACAACTAACCCAATAATATGTGTCCATGTATTTATAAATAATGGGATTTAAAGTATGTCCAAAAAAAAAATAATATTGTGTTAAGTAAAATATACCAGATATGTGCATTTAGAATATTTTAATTTATATTACATGGAAAACATGTGGTACAGAAAAGTAAAAAAAAAAAAAAAAAAAAAAACGTTAAAGGGAAAAAAACGTCTTGTCCTCAGACTATTCAATATAAATCGGCATTCTCACCTTTTCACTACAGAGTTTTTTTCCCCTGAGAAAAACAAACCCATCAAAATTTAAAACATTAAAATATTTAAGATAGAAAATATTTTTTGGGGCATAACAGTTTGGTGTTTAAAAAGCAAGGGTTAAAAAAAATTGTTTAGTTGTGCTTGCGTGCCGCTAGCCCACCCTGTATGACACCATCACAAGGATGGCAAGGAACGTTTGTAGTTCCATTGCAGACCAGGCCTTCGTGTTGTTTGTAGGCATTTTCAATATAGACTCGTGACCAAAAGAGTTCACAGTAAACCACAAAAACCATGAATGTTTACACTTTGGAAACGTTAGCTTAAATGAGTGCCATATTGGCGCTTTTTAATGTTGTCATTGCTTTCTGCCAATCATTGAGTGATTACAGAAGCTCCGCCCCAACCGTTGTGTTCCACTTTACAACCAATCAGGGCCCCCCCAAGAGGTACGGTACTGTTTAGTGGATCCATTTTACAATAGAAACGCTCAAAATACCGGACCGCCAGTGGAAACGAGGCTTTTGCACACACTGTAATAAACATAGTTCCCTCACTGGTGAATTACAATTCTCCTTCTCGAGGGGATAATAGCTGATTGGTTTCTCTTGATTAAGAACTAGTGTTTGGTCCAGGCAGTACCATCTTCTCCAGGAGGTGGCAGTAAAAAACTGGTATGAATATCCTATAGTAAGAACTTTTCTGGTTCTCCACAAAATGTTTAAAAAAATGTAGCCGATAGAAGGCTGTGTCACCATTTCTCATTATTTAATTCATGTATTTTAGGATTCATGTAGCTACTTACGGGTGTTTTAATTTGGTACAATTTCATGGTAGTCCATGCCGGGATTAGTCCTTTTAGTTTGTTCAGGAGCTGATCCAGCCACTTTACAAATGTGACAAAAATTTACAGCACTTGCTGGGGATTTGACACATCCAGAAAGTAACGCGCAGAGCCATCATATTGGTGTATGTATTGATTAAGGATCAATCGGTATGATCTTGACTGAGACAACATTCCTGTTGTGTGTTTTTGCTAAAGGACAAGTGAGGACTGAGACTCAGTAGCAGTCCTGGACTTCTGTGGAACCAAAGATGAGGAATAGAAAAGCAGGAATGAGATAAGGTAAAACTTTTACAAGTCAGTCGCCGAATTAGGGCCATTGTCAGGGATTGACCAAGTCGTGTAAAGTCAGAGAGGGTTGTTTTGACCGACACTGTGGACTAGTACCCAACGGGTCACTTTGTGTTGCCTCGGTTACGTCTTAACTACATCCTCTGCCATTGTACAGTAGCTCTGCCAACCGCTAAATTGAAACCTCCAAGCTTGCAAAGTTAATGTCTTTGAAAAGTTTTTTGTGCAGAAAAGAGTCAATGAGGAAACAGTAGAACAGTCTTTGACTTCAAAAGGAAAGAAAGCTGCATTTAACAAACAAAACAAAGTGTCGGACGAGCCCTATTTAGTAATACATCCTGCGGGTGTCACTATTGTCATCTTTTTAGGAATATCTTCAGCCAATCTGTCAACTTGGCAAAGTTATAGGAATTTATACTGATAAAAAAGGACTGTAGAATTGGGCTAGACTAAATCAAATGTCATTAGCTGTGTTTTCATTGACTATGAAATTGTGCATATTGGATTTACGATAAGAATATTCAACTGACAGAAACACGACTATATTGAAAAAACTTGCATTTAAAGGTTTTTGGTCTTAAAAGAGGAGGTTGTTTAGGCGTATCGTAATCGACATATTTAGCAAAACTGCAATGAAAACAGTATTTTTCAAATTAAATGATCCACATTACAAACACAGCGCCTCAAGAGGTTCCACAGAATCTCAGCTCATCAAAAGTTGAGCGTAACATGTGGAATTGTTGGATCCACAGCTCTTTTGTAAAATCCCCAACCACCATTTCCCAACATCTCTTTATTCGTATCCGCTCCCACGTAGCTCGCCGCTCCATGGTCTGAATAAGACGCTGACGTCTCCTTTGATAGATGATGATGAGTGCTAGTGCTGTGGCAGAAATTTGAGTAAATCTGCTGTAAATCAAAGTATTGTTCACATCTGTGTTTTTGAATGACTTATTGTGTGAATTGGTTTGTGTTTATTGGAAACAGTGTAATTGCAAAATTGTTTTTTTTTTGTACATTTCTAGAGTTTCAATAAAGTTTTGTGCAAAAGTGTCATAGAAACGCAGCTACTGACAGGTTCATATCAAATCTTTGCTTGTTACAAGAAGCTGTATACATTTGGCTCTTTTTGAAAGGTTATTTTATTGTATATCAATTTAGTGGTCGATGTGTTGGAGCCTTATTAAGAAATATAGCTTGTCGGGGTAATTTTATGTCATTTTTTTCTGTCTATTAAAAATATAGATTGACTAGTGGACCCCAGATAGGTGTGTAGCAAGGAAAAAGGTTTTCAACCTCAGTTGTGGTAAATTTACCAATGAATGTGAATTCCGTTTTCAGGGATGTAAATAGTAACGTTGATCAGCGTAAAAAGATTCGAATCGTCTTTGATTTACGGGGAAACGACAGTCCACAGTAGTGCCTCAGCCAGATCAATCTGGCGTCTCGCACATCTCAGTAGCTTGAAGTAACAGACTTAGCTCTTGTCTTACTTAAAATATGGATGTATAGTGACAATTGTTCCCAAACACCATGCTTACGCTGTATCATATGTGGCAAATGACTCTAATGTTACAAATACACTTTTATACATTTCCGAACATTATTTTATTTGTTGCTTTTAGGGCTGCCACGATTAGTCGACTAATGGACGACTAATCGACTATTAAAATAGTCGACGACTAATTTAATAGTCAGTTAGTCGTTACTTTATGTTATATGGAGTCAGAGTCTAGTAAAGTTGAAAGTTATAATGGCATTCTGCTACCTTTTGGGACTATTTTAGCATTTATTAAGGTTTTTTAGGCTATGTTGGAGTTTAGCTAAAATTTCAGCTACATGCTCGCTATTTTGTCTAATTTAGGATTTTTTTGGTTTTCTTTTTTCGGCTAATTTGGAGTTTAGCCAATATGGCAGCTTTAGGCTAGCTATGTTGGCTAATTTAGGCTTTTTTTTTTTATTTTTAGGCTATTTTGGAGTTTAGCTAATATTACAGCTGCATACTAGCTGTTTTGGTTAACTTAGGCATTTTTCATTTTTTTTAGGCTAATTTGGCATTTGAATAATATTTTGGCTGGCGTCAGCTTCAGCGTTTTTAGCTATTAGCTTCAGTGATTTCAGTTATCGACTTCAGCATTTTTAGCTATCATCACTAGCATCTTCAATGGCCAAATTCACCTTACAGCATTCACACAAGTAATGCTATATACAGCTAGTTTTTACTTAGTTCAAACCCAATGATGGTTAAGATGTCTGCTTCACGTCCACTTTATGCCTGACCCGATTAGTCGACTAATCGGAAAAAAATAATCTGTGATTAATCGACTATTACATTAATCGTTTGTGGCAGCACTAGTTGCTTTTATATTAACAATATCAACACAAACACAATACAGATCAATAGACATGCATGTACATACACATACAGGCAAAATCCTGTCAAATATAAATAATTCCTTCAGGCTTACAAAAATCCTATTGGAGCAAAGGTTAGCAAGCACCTGTGTCCAGGTGAGTGTCTGTGTACCAATGTGGACGATGATGTTACAGCATGTAGAAAGCAAAACAAAATAACGGGTAGGATTCCTAGCAGAATGCAAGGTGGTTGTAGCAGCCGGGGCCCCCCAGACACACGCACAGAAACACAGATCAAAGGAATCTGCCCACCAGGCAACCCGACGCCAAACTCCCAGACCACCCTGACAAGCGTGATAAGCATGGACCGAGCGGCTCGATGATGATGGAGAAGATAAAGAGCCCCAGAACATGAAGGCGAGGGCCAGAACCAGCACCACAAGGACACGGATAACACCCCCAGGCTCAGATGTGATGTGATCTGCGGCTCAAGGCCGTTTCTGTGTGTATGCTGTGATTTGTTATTATAACTACCTGCTTTCTGGTCCTCCAAAAATGAAATTAAGAACCTGCAGAAAATTTGCTGCACAAGTTTTCACAAAGACCAGGAGGTGAGCTTATATCACACAGATTTTAAACCCATAGCATTGGGTCCCTATCTGCTTCAAAATTGATTTTGGTCTCACACCTTCTTCTCTTTCTGACTGTTTAGTTACACAAAATCAAAAGACAAGTGTTAACTGTCTATCCCTCTTCAATGAAGAGGTTAGAAACCTAGAAGTTATATTAGACTCTGAGTTCTATTTGAATAGTCACATCTCATCACTTACATTAGTGGCCTTTTACCATCTGAAGGACATCACCAAAATTAAGAAGATTGTGTCCAAACCTGACTTGGAAAAACTAATCCATGCTTTTGTGTTCAGTAGGTTGGACTATTGTAACACCCTTCTCACTAAACGAGGCCTCAAACAACATATTCAAAAGGCTGCAACTTGAGTCCTCACAGAGACATAGAAATATGACCGCTTTAGTCCAGTTCTCAGGTTTCTGCTTCCTGTTCACCAGAGAATTAAGTTTACAACTTCTCTGCTAGTCTACAAGTCTATCTATGGTCTAGCACCCAAGTTCATCTCTGATATGAAGGTTCTTTATCATCCATCTTGGATTCTGCAAACCTCAGACCGAGGTCTTCTTCAGGTTCCAAGAGCCCAAACTAAGCCTTTCAGTGTTCTTGTCAAAGTTTTGGGAAAATCTTCTTGAAAATATCAGGCCACAAGTCTGAAAATGTTTGAATCTAGTTTGAAAATGTTCTTAATGATTTTTTTAATTTCTGACTTATAATCAATTTCTTTTGTAATGTGGTATACATTTTTGCACAGCACTTGTATCTTTATTTTATTATTCCTCTTTTATTGATGTTGTCATTTCATTCTTTTATTGTTTTAATCGATAAATTTAAAAGCACTTCCTCAGTTGGGTCGGCTGCTGTTTCGCTACTGTAGCTCCAGCGGGGGACCTGCACCCCCCGGGATGCTGCACTCGGCTGTTACCCCCAGAGGGGGTTTTTAGCTGTTGTAGTTCCACCTACTGACATTTCTCTCCTCAGTCTGATGCTCAATGTTTACATTCATGGGTTCAAGGGGCGGGAAGTGTTAGAGCAACGTTAAAGACAATTTTATAAATTATTTCTTTTTTCTTTTTGTATTCAGTGGTCCCTCATTTCCTAAAAATAACCTGCAATTGATGACGAATCAGAAAATGAAACTGTGAGCAGCGGATGAGGAATGTCGTCATAGCGAGGGAACTCTGCTTATATTAGTTTGTGCTACAATTCATAAAAGTTTCATATAAATAAAGATTGACTGGATTGTGTGTTGGAGGGATGAGTGTGTGTATTAAAAAGTGTTGGTAAAATGGTGGATAAAGCACCAAAAGGAAACTTCCTGCTTGTTGTTAGTGAATTGCAAACGCCCTTCCACTGAAGGATGTGATTAAACTGATCAGACGTTTGCAAAAACTGATCTGAAACTGAAACTTTTTGATGTGAAAGTTTAAGTAAAAAGAGGTATGACTAAAAAAGTGAAATTGAAAAACGAACATTTCAAGCTGTAAATCATGAAGTTTCAAATTTAACAATGAAGAAAAAATGTCAACTACATCTCAAAATTACAATAGTGAAGCGACATTTGAAAAACAAAGGACTTGTTCAAAGTAACAGTTTTAAACAAAAGTTTATAAAGATAAAAAATATTTTATTTAGTTACATCTTACAAACATTAGAACAAACTACTGGCTCAGATTTATCTCTGTAGAAATGTTTTTTTTTTTGTAGCTATGTCTTAAAAAGTGTAATAAGTCCATGTAAATGTAAATTAAACTTTAAACTAAAAATAGTCAAAAATACCAAAGTTAGGTTGTTTGTAATGCAACTCTGATGCTAAGAAAAGGGAATATATTTGCTGCATTATTTTAATTTTGGAAAAAAATAATTAAATTGGGTTAAAAATAAACCACTATTACTCAAAGAAATTAGTTAAAGTAACCCAAATATAAATCCCAACATGAATAACTCAAGAACTGGCCTGAATAAAAAAAACAAACAGGGTTTTTAGACTGTTTACATTATATCATTTAGAATTTGTAAAGTCACTAAAAAGCAATGTTCACATTTTTAAAGCAAAAACTATCTAAAAATACATGTGGAAACATGTAGAGAACTGAAAAAGAGACGCTTAAAAAAGATTTTCTTTCTAACAATTTAGTCTACTCATATTAATCTTTACTTCAATTTTGTTTCTTATAAAGAAAAGTTAATTGAGGCTCGTACGGCCACCTCAAGGAAAGTCATGAAATGGAAGTTGTCGTCTGTGTTTGGTGTTTGTATTGTGAAGTATTAAATAATAATAATAGTAACACATACTTATGATATACGGCGGGCGATGCTATTGTACGGTGTTCTTAAGCCACACACTAAAGCAGGGGTGTCAAACTCAATCGGACAGGGGGCAAAATCCAAACCACACCTTAGGTTGCGGGCCGAACAGGATAAACATTTATTGAACACTCTAAAAATACATTTTTTTATTTTTTAAAATTTAACGTTTTAACATAATTATGAACTAGATTATAGCATTACTTGCAATAAGTTGAACTTGTCCTCTGAAGATGCTAGTGCTGATGGCTGAAGATGCTGAAATTGATAGTTATAAACATTGAAGCTGATTGCCAGCTAAAATATTAGCTAAATGCCAAATTAGCCTAAAAAAAACGAAAAAAACTTAGTTTAGTCCGAACAGCTATACCATGTAGTGGAAAAACTACACAAACTTCAAAATAGCATAAAAAACTTTTTAAAAAGTGCCTAAATTAGCCAAAGCAGTTATAATGTAAGTATTAGCCTAACTCCAAAACAGCATAAAAAACATGAAAAGAAAAGCCTAAATTAGCCAAAACAGCAACCATGTAGCTGAAATATTTGCTAAACTAAAAAACAGCCACAAAAAAAAAACCTAAATTAGCCAAAACAGCTAGTACGTAGCTGAAGCATTAGCTAAACTAAAAAAAACAGTCTAAAAAACAAAAAAAAAAAAAACAAAAAAACACAATTGAATTAGCCTAACCAGTAGCTGAAGTATTAGCTAAGCTCCAAATAGCCTAAAAAATCTTGGTAAATGCCAAAAATAGTCCAGAAAGCTAGCAGAATGTGAATTTTTAAAACTTAAAATTTTAACTTTTTAATATAATTATGAATAATAAAAAGGCAGGAATATTATTCCAGAATAAATCAACTTAAACCTTAAACAACTTTCAGTATTTTACTCTCCATAAAAATATATTTTGTCAAAATTCTACAAGTTAGAAATGAGCACAAGATAACATCGGGTCTAATAACAATAAAATAAAATAATCTGGAGGGCCGGATAGAATTACCTGGAGGGCCGGATCCGGCCCCCGGGCCTTGACTTTGACACGTCACCTATCAGGACCTGGGATAGGCTCTAGCAACCCCGTGACCTCAAAAGGAATTCAGAAAATGGATAGATAAAATTGTAACAGCCAAACTTCCTCACTTGATTTTGACACATGTGCACTAAAGGAACAAGTGCTGGCTCCTTACTGATCGCACACAAATGCTGCATGCATGGAGTGTGAGGGTGATACATAGGACGTCCACACAAAACGCACTCTGTCTAAATTTATCATCTCTAACAGTCAGGTTGCACGCAAGGAGCGCATACTTATCGCATGAACAGCACTAACGAGCTCTTGGAAATGGAAAAATCCATATGCCTGTGTCTCACTTACTTCACCTTTACTTATGTGTGTTGCATAAGTATTCCACACCAATAGAAAAAATGTGCTTGAACATTTTAGCTCTACATACTCACTGAGTACTGAGTATTTTCTGCATGTCTCATGGAAAACCTTTAGCATTACCTGTTGTGGATCTGCTACTTTGTTGCACAGACGAATCAGACATCTCCAGTTGAAATGTTCAACATGATCAGTCTGGACTGAGTCCCCCTGGCAGTGCAGTTCATTCTGAAGCCACTATGTGACAGTGCACCCCCATTCAGTGGAGCTCCTCGGTTCTGGAGTCTTCCGCTCACAACAGCAGCAGCAAACATTGACCTAAAGATGCAGAAACCACGCTAAACCTGTTCACACTTCAGCTTACGGCAAACGTCAGCCTCTGACTGAGATGGATCCATTTGCCAATCCCAGTAAAATCCCTGGATCCTGGATCCTGCTGGTGTTACTTTGACGTGTACCACCCAAACACACCCCTCCCCCATGGCAACGGCGCCTTGCCAGCGGCCTCCTGGAGCCGGACAATGCGCCGCTGTTGGGAGTTTGCCTTCGGGGCCTTCTGCCAGAAAGGCTTTTGGAAAGTTAGATGAGATGTTATATGATGCAACAGCCCTGCAGTGGAGTGGAGCAGGGCTGAAGGTACGGGACGGCGGCGAGTCCTGCTCACAAAAGCCCTCCGTTGTGTTCGGCTCTGACAAACAAAATACTGGCAATGTCAAGAAAACGGTTAAAAGGACCTCGATTAGTAAGAAGGGAAGACGTGGTTTCTGACCAGGGAAATCCCTGCAGAATTTTCCCAGCACAACATTTTTTTGGAGATGACCTTATGAAGTTGAAGAGCAGCACAGGAATGCTGAGGGACAGGTCCGATCTATTCATGACACATCCTGAAACAAAGGAAACACATTACCCACTGCCAGCGTTTGACAGAGGGCACACCCAAAAAATCCTGTTTGTCCACAAGCAAAAGGAGTCCACAACCCGTATAACAGTTATTTCCATGAAAAACATATATTTATAACTTTTTGAACTGACGTTGCTTTAAAAGCTGCTGGAGGTGTGATTTGTTTCTAAGTAGAAGTTTGAGGAGTTTTCTGTGAAATTCCTGTCAAAGACAATGAGAAGGTGTCCCATAAAACGAAAGGCTCTAAAGGACAGACGTGAGCTGCAGGAACATTTCTGAGAAGGAAATTTAATCCAAGTGATGAACGACAGACTGACTGCAGGCTATGCTCGGCTTACTGTCAGACCAAGAAAAGACAAACAACAAAAAGGAGAACAAATATATAAAAATCAAACTCTAATTTATGTGACCATGAAAGAATTCACAAGCTTTCAACTATAACTTTGGACGTAGCAAAGAAGACATTTAAATATGTTTTATGGCATTGGGAGATTAAAGAAAAAGAATAAACACCAAGAAAAATGGAGGATCCTTCAAATAAACAAGATTGAAAGAAAGTTCATGATTTGCAAACTTATAGTCACAACTGCCATTACGAGTGGATATGGGCTGTCTGGCGGTGAAAAATAGTCAAACCTGTTGTGGCACGCAGGTGACCCACGCCACATTTCAAGGTTGTAAACAACCATAGAGTGAAAATGCTCTGCACATTTTTAGTTCTTCAGCTATACTGTGGGCAACACATTCTAGGGACTATTATGATTAGTCATTAGGTGCCAGTTCACAATCATAGACACTGACAGGAATTATTGTTGTTATTAAGGCTATAATCATGAATTCATTTCTATTTAGTTTTTTAAATTCTGGCTTTTGTTCTCATTTTAGTGCCAATTCCACCAATGGGTTGGTGTCCATCAAAGAAAAAACGCAAACTTAGACAAGTGATGTGTTCTTATGGTGTTGGAAAATAAAGAAAAATGACTGTTCGACCTGGAAGACGCACATGAAAGTAGCGTACAATCTATGGGGAAACAGCAGAATTGGAGGGAAAGGCCCAATCTGAATTCTTCCCTTCTCATTTAACCCTCCAAACGAAGAGTTATGAAAAAATAGTGTCTCATATGGACGTCACTTTCGTTCGATGACGTCCACCGGTAGCCCCCGGTTTGTTTTACTATAACATGAAAACGACTAACGTAGCAGACAGCACACATGTGATGGCAGAAACTTAAACCATTTAATAGATAAAGTGAAACCTGACAAAACAATGGGAGCAACAAAAAGGTGGCTCAAGAGAGCAGATGAGCAGACTTGCTTTTATTAATTTTAATAACATTCCATATCAGCAAAACAGACTGGATTTGGTAAGGTACAGTATTTGTGCATATTGTGTTATGCAAGTTCTTCTCGATTCGTTTAGTGAAGTTTTTCATGTGTAAAACCCATAAAAAGGGACATATTGCAACATTTATCCAAAATATTTTCTTCTGTCTCAGAGGATTTTCAATGATTTTGCAATTTAGTTTGGAGACATGTTTGGTTTCCTGCTGTATTATTTGTCAGAGAATCAATCCGTACCCCGCTTTGACCAAACATCCATTGAAATTTGTAGACTTTTCGAACTCTGAACAACTTGTTACATCTGAGATTGTTTGTGGGATAATTTTCATTGTTTCTTTTTAATTTATTTGTTTTTATGTTTTGTTTTTCATGTTCGAAAATAAATATAAAAATCTAATTAAATTTAATTGAAATAATTGTTAAAGTGAAAGCTAAAAAATCAGACGCCAACTTCAGCTTTGTCCAGCTGGTCACTAAAACTGGTATTTTGTAATTATAATAAACATGAATCCACCGTTTGAGCAACTTTATCAGCAGCAACCTCATGTTATGTGGTTGCTGCTGATAAAGTTGTTATACGCTCTATCATTATAATGGTCTGTTGGAATAACTGTCACAATAAATCCATATTTGGAGTAAAGACTCCTGTTTTTTGTCTGTTAAATGGACCTTTCTTTTATTTTGAAGTCGAAGACCTTTCCTCTTTTCTGCCAAAAGAAAGTTTGCTAATATGTTTGTTTTTTGTTAGCTTGTGGGTTTCAACTTAAAAGTCAGAGCAAATGCTTCAAGTTAGTGGCAGATGCATTTTAGTCACATGTCTGAGCGACTTGATATGCATCAAGAAAGAGTCGTATGTGGTGGGAACAATCCCTCAGATCTCCAAAATATAGCTTCCTTTAGAATCAGATTATAAATAAAACATAAATGTAGGTCAAATTTTCTCCGCGGCTGAATACCAACAGTACCAGCGGATTGGTACTGGTCTGTGGCCTGGTGGTTGGGGACCACTAGTTTAAAGCACAAGCAACAAGCTCCAAACGGGCCTGAGGCCAGACCAGACAAACAAGTCCAACTCTGACTGTTAGGGACTAACAAATGGTAGATTTTAGCAAAAGCAGCTCAGCTGTTTGTTGTCTTAAAATACCTGTGTTAGATTTCAATGACCGTGTCACTTTTGGAACATATAAGAAAAAAAAACCTTTTAACCATTTATTTGATGTCAATTCCAGACTGTTTGAAAGGAGAGTTTTAAGTAAATGAATCGTTGAGAAGCTATAAATACCTGGAGCTTAACGGCAGCTCCTCCGGCCTTCCCGGCAGAAACAAAACAGCGTTTATACCAGAGGACACCGCGCAGCAGTTTCTGATCCAGACACCAAACCTTTATCTGTGGTCAAACTCGCTGCCAGAGTTTCTCCACGTGCGGCTCAGGACAAAGTACTGCAGTCAGGGTAGAAACTTGACACATCAGAGACATGTACTTAGAAAGAGGCCACAGAGCGCCATTCGAGGCTCCTGGTATGACCCCTCTCTCCACTCTGCTACCCATCTGTTCAAAACCTCAAAAGCCGTATTCACTGCTGTCTTTCTCCTGGAGGAACAAACAAACTGACATGCTCCACACTTTGAAAAAAGGATTGATCAAAGCTGGAAGATTAAAGGCTTGTTCACTAAAAGCTGGGAAGAAATGGAGAAGAGGTCTAAAACTTTTAGAGAGGAGGGAACTGGCGTGAGGATGAAGAGCTGGCCAAAACCAAGTCCTGCCAAATAAAACAAATAAAAGTGAAGTGAAAGTGTTTGGACTGGAGAAGAAGAGGCAACTGTGAATGAGGAACTAAGTCTGGAACACTGAGGTAAAGAATTGATGGCTTACAAAACTCCTTTCTGGAGACAGGAAATAAATAATCATCACTGCTGTTGGGGGAATGACAGAAGAGGAAATTGAAAGTTCCAGCTTCAGCCGTCACTCAGAAAGAGTCTTTTTGTTTGACTGGGCTTGAAAATCCAGCAGAAAAGCATTTTATTCATGTGGATCATTTTTTCTTATTTAAGGACGGAGAATCCAACATATTTAACATAATATTTACGGAAATGTGAACGGCGGCTCATTTGACTGCAGTTGTAAAGGATTGTAAATCGATGAAAGATAATTTTGATGTTAGCTTCTGTGGTGTTCAAAAATCTGTCAACATGTTTTAGTGTTTTCTCCCTCTTTGCTCTCAGTCTTAATTTAAAGTTTTTATTAAGATTTTTTACTTTTGTAGTTGGTCCTAAATGGATGTAGGGGCGGGGCTTTGAGCCCTTTGGCTACTGGGACATGATTTACAGATTTTGTAATGTCATATACATTTTATTAGTTTCAAATTTCTGTTTAAGTTTATGTTATGTACTTAGAAGTTTAAAAAATTGATTTTTCTTTCAATATACAATCTGTTTTTTATTTCCTGATTTCATCCTGTTGATTAAGAAAATCGTTTCAGACAAATAAAAATGTGTTTTTATTTAACATGTTAAAACTCAAATTTGGCCCCATTTTCAAAGTTCCATCCTTGAGAAAAACGACACTTCTACCTCAGTTTTTCAGGTAAAAGAAACATGAGATTAAGTCAAAGGGACAAACCCTGTGAAAGTAAACTGGGGCTTGGAGAGGACAAAAATAGGAATCTGGCATTCCGGGGTCTCAGATGTTGCATAATGATGGAAATAGTAGTTCATATTTCAAAGTGTCTTGGTTGGGGAGGAACTCGGCTCTCACTGCCTCTCCACACGTGTTTTAGGATCCTGGAACCTTTTTCTTCTCCGGCTAAACCAAACAAAAAAGAATCTGTTTATTTTCTTGTCATTGCTATACTTTTTACACGTTTCCATGTGTTTCTGTTTGTAATCTGACTGAATGAACATGTCTTCAATTAAATCTTCCAGTTTTTCCCAAATTCCCCTGTAACACAATACTAGTATTACTATTGATTGTAAATA
>NC_050523.1:3012981-3027486 GCF_002922805.2 Oryzias melastigma
GTACCCAAAACTTTAATTTTGGGGTATTCTTCTTTAAATTTGTAGTAAAAAAAATCAAAATACAACCAAAAAAGTGATTTTATGATGTTTTTCACTATAAGAGGCCTCCAACCTTTACTTCATTGGAAGTGGCCTCTAGATGCCAACAACAAATAAACAAAATAAAATCAGAAAACCGAAAGTAATTAAACATTTTTGTAATGCTTTCTTTTACAGTACATTACTTAAGTGGTATTTACATGGCACATTTTTGTACCTCCTCTGTACTTACATGGTACTTTCTGTGTATTTATGTGGTATTATTTGGTTCACACTTATGTGGTACATACTGGGTATTTATATTAAGCCTATTGGGTATTTGTGCAGTACAACCCTTGGTGTTAATCTGTTAATTTTGTTGTACTTACCACATGTAGGAACAAGGTTGTTACAGATAAAGTACCTTCAATTTACTTCTTTGCTTATTGTAGCAAAGAAGTAAATAAGAAAGAAGTAAATAAATTGTACCTTGAAATAATGGCCCAGAATTTACTTTCTGCTTACTTAGCATGTTTGATTGGTGCATACTTTTTACAGGATTATGTGTAGTTAGTTCTAAACTTTCAGCAGTGCGTGCGTAAATTATAGTTTGCATTTTTTTGTATTTTTGTCATTTTTTTTTACATCTGAATACATAATTGCAAGGGCACACAGTTACTCACAAAATGTATGAGTTACAAATCAAGAATTATTATACACACAAATCAAGAGCATTTTCTCTTGTTACGTCCTGCTGCTGCTGTGCTGCACCTTTCCAACATGCCCTGCTATTCTGCTCACCTGGCAGGTGGGGCAAATGATCTTAATTAGCACCTGCCAGGTACTTAAAATAGAGGAGGCCTCACCAAGGCAGGCAGGGAGCAGTGCAGCATTTGGGTTTTACTTTGAGTTGTGCTGGTATGTTTTGTTCTTTTCTTTGTCTGCATTCTTAGACTGTTGAGTTTTGCTATTTTAGTTTGGGGTTAGACCTTGGTAGTCTTGATTTGCTTGCTTTGTTTATTTTTTTTTCTTTGGGTAGATTTTGGTAGATTTTTTTTTTTTATTTTATATTCGGACACAGGATTTCCTTTATTTAATAAACTGTTCCTTTTATTCTCATTGGTGTCCAGTTTTTGTTACTGCCCCCTTTTGTACCCCCACCCCCCCAGACCCAAGCCAGGTTTACCCATAGTAACACTCTCCATACACCACTATCCTCCAGCTATCATCCATGTCCTGAACCTCCAGATTTCCTCATCCAGACCACAACTCCTTTCTCTGGATCGTGTCATAGACTTAGATCTACAAACACAAGGCCTTCTTTGTTCTTCTGTGGTTCTCTTCCTCTGCAAGAAATTAAACCGTTTCTTACAATGTTCTCTTCTAACCTTAGTTTAGTTTCCACTACTCTTTCCCATAACTTCATTGTGACTCATCGGTTTTATTCCTCTGTACTTTCCACTACTCTGCCACGACTATCATCTACTTGGCACTAGAACATTTCTCCATTCTTCAAACATTTTCTCTCTCTGCAAGATCCTAATAAACAGCCCTGTCAGGAACCAGCTCTATTAAATTCCTCCATACCTTAGTACATTAGTAACCCAGAACACTGGACTTGTTTTTCTTCTTTGGTTTTTGTTTCAAATATTCAGGAGAAGGTGCACCTCAATTTCATTACTGTGACACAAACCTATTGTTTTCCTTAAGTCCTTGTCAGGAAGTTTCTGTGGGACATGACGTGTTTAGTTTTCCAAAAGTCCTGAGCCGTCCCACTCCTGTGAGGTTCAGATTGAAAGTGAAATGATAACAAAGTCACAATAGCAGGAAGGGCGTGTGGGCATTCAAAGGATTGGAGTTTATTCTTTAAAAATATCTAAGTAAAAACTTGAAACATTTTTGGCCCGGAGATTAAAACATGTCAAAACAGAAACTTTGTTGGTTTTCTAGTGGCTACAATGCATTAATAATCAAATAAGTCATACTGTCATCAAAGACAGTTGTTTTCTGGATCACTATATCTATATGTGGAGTGCCAAGTATGGTTTTTGACGTAAAATTAAAAAAAAGAAGCAGAAGCGGATAATGAATACAATCTGTCTTTCATCTAACTCAGAGAGACAGAGTGTGTTTCCTTCTATTTCATTTGCATGCCATTGGATGCTGACGATCTGTTGAAGCCAAATTAGATCAAGTTCTAACTTATGTAGTAAAATTTAAAGACATTAGGCATCCACATTTATGAACAGTTACATGAACCCGAGAATTAAAATAAAGCATGCTCAAAGGGACAGGACATGTTTGGATCAGAACAACCGACCAGCTTGTTCGGAAAGATACGCCTCAATGTTTGACTGCATGTCAGCCTCATGTCAGTGATGATGTCATCTTCCTGCTGCAGAGGACTCACCTGGATGGGGCTGGAAAGGATCTTTGTGTCTTTGAATTCTCCAGTGCCTCTGGTCACAGTTAAAGCTGCAAACACTGGAGCTCTGGTATTAAAGGGTTAAGTTCAAACATTGTTCTCCATTTTAGATCCACACCAGTTTATTCAAATCACTTGTTGTTTCCTGGTAGTTTGTCTGTAGTTTCTGGGCGATATGGAATTTTTTATGTCATGATCTGGTTTTTGTCATATTGGGCGATAAGGATAAATATCATGATATAAACCATATATATAACTAAACTGAAGATGAACACAAAGGCTTTCAAGTTTTAAGGAAACATAAGTAAATAGACCACTAAACTGTTTGATAAGTTCCATTTAAAAACAAAGCATTAATTCTAGAAATAAATTATAATTTTTTCAAGTTTCAAAGAACAAACATAAAATTTTAACACTGTTTTACGCAGAGATATCATTGGCCACATGTGTCAAAGTCAAAGCCTGGGGGCCGGATCCGGCCCTCCGGGTAATTCTATCCGGCCCTCCAGATCATTTTATTTTATTGTTATTAATGGCCCAACAATATCTTGCTCTTATTGTATAATTATGACAAAATATATTTTTATGAAGAATAAAATGTAAGTTTTAAGGTTTAATTTGATTTATTCTGGAATAATATTACTCCATTTTTATTATTCATAATTATGCAAAAAAGTTACAATTTGAAAGTTTTAAAAATTGGCATTCTGCTAGTTTTATTTGATTATTTTGGCATTTACTAAGATCTTTTTAGGGTATTTTGGAGTTTAGCTAATATTTCGGCTACATGCTAGCTGTTTTAGCTAACCTAAGTCAGTCTTTAGTCAAGACTTCAGTAAGGGCATTGATACAAAGGTGCTAAATTTTATTACTTTTTGAAGGTCATTTCAGTCTTTAGTTGCTGCATGTTGGAATGATAATTTTCCATATTTAGTTTTTTTTTTACGAACACTTAGCATTTTGTAAAGAAGACCAATTTACTGTGGAATACAAAGAGCAGTGATGGGTACGACGGGAGGTATTTGTTATGAAACGCATAGCTGAATGATAACTAACATCCAGTTTCTGTAGTGAAGATTTAGAGGCTGATCTGTACATGATATCACCATAGTCGAGCATTGGTAGGATTGTCATTTGGACCAAAGTCTCTGCTCAAGGATGGTCCCATTTAAGGTGGTAATGTTTGAAAATGTACATGATTGAGAATAGCTTTTTCTTTCAAACCACATGACTTTAGTTTTGTTTGTGTTCAATGTGAGTCCTACTGAAGACAAAAATTCCTGGATTGTGTTAAAGCTCTCTTGGAGTGCAGCTGCTACTGCCTCTGGGGATGGACCTGACGTATATAGAATTGTGTCATCTGCGTAAAGGCGAATAGACTATTACTGCAGATAACTGATTTGTATAAAGTGAGAACAGGGTAGGTCCTAGGATAGATCCTTATTGCAGCTCTTTCATCCTTCCATTGTGGCTCCTCTGCCTTGAAGAAAATAATCTCAATAAATAATATTTTTTCATTTATGTGTAAATCTTTAACATGTATACAAAATTAGCAACATGATGATCAAAGGTTTTATGGTCATTTTGGTTTATTATAAGAAAAAGCTTAAAGTGCATATTCTTATCTTTTGCTGCATAACAGCGTCCAGTTACTGTTCAGAGGCAAAGTCCTTAAAGTATAGAATTACATAATAATTCTAATAAGTAAATCTGCTGCAGCAGGAGGATCTTATTAGGCACAGGATGTGTTTTATTTTGAAAGGAACATGCATGTGTTGCTGTCAAAATAAAGCAAAGAATATAGAATATAAATACAGAAAATACAACACTGTTATAGTACTATTACTAGAATTATTTAAATGCTACATTTTCAAAATAAAAGTCTTAATGGCCACAAACATAAAGTGTATTTTTCTAAAATAGTGAGGTGGATTTTGGCTTCATCACTATGGAAATAGATCACATTTACACTTAAATTCTCTTTAGAAAATTGTCACTTTTTAAATCTTAAATGACCAGCTGGCTACCAAAAAGGGTAAAAGATTTATTTAGGTTAGTTATTATATTTCAGATATTTTTAAAGTGATTGGAGAACCCATACTACAAAAACTGAATAAAAAACTCATGTTTCAAGAAAAAAACATGTTATTTTCTTTCTTGCAAGAAAATAGTCTTATTGGGTAAGTTTTTCAATAGTAAGATAATCTGTGTTTAGTGACTATAATTTTTTCTTATAATTAAAATTCTTAAAAAAAGGCATTTTTTCTTGCCCCATTGACAGATTTTATTTATTTATTTTGCTTATTTAAAGTATCTAGTGCAAGAAAAGTTATTTTTTGGGGCTTTTGAAGTTATTTGACATTTTTTTATTGTTCCGTTTGGATAGCAGCAGCTAAAAAATATAAATACATAAAATAAATTATAAAAAAAGCTAAATTTGCCAAATTTGACCTCTTAGGTTCCAGGATTATTGGAGCATTGCTGCTTTAAAATGGCTTTGAAAGATTATGCTTGACAATAAACTGTTGAATTTGTGTCAGATATTGATAGGAAATAGTTGAACGAGGAGCAAGAAGTAAAAGTCTGTCAGTCAAGCTTTTTCTATTTTTAGTGATTTGTGTTTCCCCCACAAAGAGCTTTTGTGAAACCTTCAGTTTGAGCACATTTTTCTCTACAAACGTCTAGTAATGAGTCTTGAGTTTTTTTAAACTGTTTCCTGAATCTTTAAGACTAACAAAAGTGTACTCATGAAATTATTGTAAGTGGCATCAAGATAAGACTTTTTCTTTTCTTTTGCTGAAAGAAAATCAACCTAAAGAGAACATTATTCATGGTTCAGTTCAAAGAATAAGATCTGAACCCTCAGCTAAAGACCGTCCCCTCTGCTTTGACCTTTGTTTTGTTCAGTCGACACGTTTCTTTGCTCCTTTTCTGTAAACAGAACCCGATCTCTGGGAGGCCCACTGCTGCTTACTCACCGGGAACAAATACTGAGCAACTGAAGGAAGTGAACACCTGACACTACTTCAGCTGCACAGATCATTGACTGTTCTCATGTACAGTCAAATGCACAGATGCAGGCTTCTCATGCAAAGTTTTATAACACACGGACACGAAAACCTTATCAGATTTCCAAAAGCTTTTTTTAATCCATATGGGAAAATCTCACGATCTGAAGGCTAACAGATTGTGAAGGTTAAGAGAGAATTTATTTATTTAAGAGAAGGGACAATGCACAAAAGAACGTTGGTCACGGAAAACATGAAACATGATAGTTAGTCCAGGAGTCAACAAACTTTATGATATATATATTATTTGTATTTGTTATTAATATTTATTATTATTATTATTATTTTACTTATTTTCAAAATAAAAGATGCTCTGTGTCAAACAGGATCATCTCAGTGCAGCTCTGGACCAGCTAGTAACCAATTTTGTGCAGCATAGTTATAGATAATGTGCTTTTAACTCATAGGAGATCAAACTTTTTACCAAAATGTTGCTTCGCATGTAAAATCTGTTCATTCTGGAGGTAGAGTTGAGCAAACAAGACGTCTTCAGCTCAACTTGGATGCTAAAACCTACATAGTTTATCATCTATGTGCACCTCAGACATCAATTTATACCCCAAAGGGGTATTTCTATTCAACCATCTCTGAGCATTCCTCTAAAATCCTGCACTCTGAGCACCAGCCCCTCCCAAAACCCAAGAATGATGAGTCTACGCTGCCAGCCCCGCCCCCAGGCGAACATAAACATCCACTGTCTCCGCTGATTGTCAAAACGCATTTATTTATTTGTATAATATGCACATCCATCTTTGTTGAGATATTGTTTGTTTCCGTGGGAGAAACGCAGACGTGCTGCCAAGGACAGGTCAAGGCTGACATCATGAAAAGGGGGGAGCCACAAGGAGCGAAAGGCGGAGCCACAGAGATCAAGGCGTCTTCCCGAAAATAACTCATATTTCATTCAAAAATCGTTGACCCTCCACTACCCTCCCTGCAGGACTTATACACCACCCGCCTCACCCGAAAAGCGCTGACAATTGTCAGGGATGCTCACCACCCTGCACACAACCTGTTCAGCCTCCTGCCCTTAGGGAGGAGGTACAGGAGCCTCCGCTCCCGCACCACCAGACTCAGGAACAGCTTCATTCATCAGGCTGTCAGGATGCTGAACTCCTCCCAAACTCCCCAACCACCTATCCTCCACCTGGCTCCCCCCCCGACATGAACAACGCTCGGAAACCCACATGAACAATAATGCCTGCACTACTTGTCACTTTGAACCCCCCATCTATTGTACATTTGTACATTTACATTTGTAAATTTAAATTTATTGCCTTCTCTATATTTTTAAGCCTTCTCTATATTTTATGCCTTCTCTATATTTTTATTGGTTATGTTGTAAATTGTCTTTTTTGGGAGAGCAGGAAACGGAATTTCAATTCTTTGTATGTCAGCACATATGAAGGATTGACAATAAAGTTGACTTTGACTTTGACTTTGTTATTTAGTGCACCAAAGGTAATATATTAGGATTTAAACGGACATATCTCACTCTGAAAGGCTTAAGAAAAGCATGACATAGATTTTAATAACATTCATTACAAATGGCATCTTTTTCATTTCTTCTCATAGAAAACAAATGCATAAAACACATTTTTACAACAATCATTCTCAATTCTTTGAAGCATTTCCCAGTTATTATGTGGTAATTAGCATATTTTGTCTGATAGTGCTTCTTGATATTGTCTCTTTATATTAGGCAGACACTTTAGTATTTCACAGAAATGTCTTCATGTTCTGGAAGAGGCGGCCCTCACTGTCAACTTCTCTGTTTTAAATAATGGTAACGTTTTTGAAATGGGGTAGAAAGTGTCACAGAAGAGTCACACGGCAGTGTTGCAATGCCTGAAAATGTAATTAAGCCAACCACAATCAGGCAGTATTTAGAAAATGCTTGGGGCCGCATGTCATTTGGCCCACGGGCCAGACTTTGGACATGCCTGCTTTAGAACCTCTTTAGAACACTTTGCAAAAGTTCTGTCGGAATTATGTCCTGTAAACAAGTTTTTAATCTTTTCATTTTAACCACAAAACCTTTTTTTGTTGTTTTTTATGTGCAAAACAATCAGTCATGAATCCATTTCTGTTGCTAGGCGGAAACTCTTCAAAACTGCAAAAACAACAGCGCCAACACCCAGTGTATTTGACAAAAAACAGATTTATCTGACAGACAAATAGAGTTATTTTAATGAAAACAGAAAAAAGTTGTAGATTTATAACGTAAGGACAGCTGCAGTTTGGAAAAACTTAAATGTTGCTTTTAATGCAACATTTATGTTTATAAAAGAGCAAAATAATTCAATTTATTTGTAATATCACATTTTTGTCATAAATGGGACATTTTGTCTGATTCTCCTATTTTTGTGAGGATTCAATGGAAACCTTTTTTAAATTATTTGAACTGTGACATGTTATGTAGTTTTTCAGTTTTTAATGAATCTAACTGCAATGCAAAGGCTGTAAATCCCAGCTGGGTTCTTTCTGTGTGGAGTTTGCGTGTTCTCCCCCACATACGTGTGTCGGTTTTCTCCAGAGACTCTGGTTTCCTCCCACAGTACAAAAGAAAAGTTTAATTGGTTACTCTGGAGTGTTCCTAGGTGTGTACGTGTGAATGCGCGGCTCTGCGTCCGACGGGTGACCTTGTGTGTACCCCTCCTTCACCAAACACTAACTGGGATAGGCTCCAGCAACCCAGTCATCCCTCTGATTAGAAGATGGATGTGAAATGCAAACCTTTTTAATTCTAAACTTTGGATCTTTGCTAGACTTAACTGCAACAAAAGTATTTCATATAATTGTAAAGTTTACAGTTCATTATATAGCAGAGATGTGCGACAGGTGCAGTTATGCTGCGTCTATAGAAAGTTGCAGTTTAATGTTTAATGAATGTTTACAGCAAGCATGATGACCTAGTTACATGATGCAGAAACTTTTTAAATTATATTTTTATAGTAATTATTATTTCTTATTATTCTGCTATCACTTGTAGGTGTAAAAATCATTAAATATGTATAAAATTAAATGATTGGTTCTTTGTATTTTTTGTATTTTGAGCACAGCCTCATGCTTTCTGGCTCTTGCAGACATTTATCTAAAAATAGCTTCATTTTAGTTTGCAGAAATTGCAATAATATGTGCTGCAGATATTAAAGATTTGACTGATTTACATTTTTTTTAAACTTCAGTTTTACAGAAAAATGTACACATATCTCCCATAAAGTTTCACATTAACGAACCCACTGTTACACAAGTTCTTCTTCATAAAGTGAGCTCCTTAACCCCCCCACCTTGACTAGTAAAAAGCTCCAGTGAAATTTGTTTTTTGATGACTTTTAGTCATTAAACTCTTTAAAATAGAAAACAATAAGTCTAATATGAGCTTAAAAACCGCTGTGGCTTTAAGACAAGACCCTTCATGTGTTGCTGTTTTCTGCATCAGAATGACTTCAGCCTTATCTAGCTGGAACAAAGATCTTTAGGTGTTTACACTGCGAGGTGGTAGATGTGCTGAAGCCCATTCAATCTGCACAGGTATTGATTTGAGATATTAACTTAAGAAAAGGTAAATTGACCATTAAAGGGAGAGTTATCTAACCTCAGCCTTGAGATTTATCTTCTTTCTTTTTTTTAGATAAACCTGTCCAACTTGTTGCTGATTGTTGAAGTTATAATTGCCCGAACACACCTAATCCAGGTTATTATCAGTGAGTCGGATGAGGATTAATAGAAAACAAGGTGGGCGGTGGATCTGGAGGTTGGACAGGTATGGCCACGTCTACAGAAACAAAACAATACCTTACAGTGAGCTTCAAAATGCTGAACTCGTAGACAAAGATTTTCTTATTTTCTTCAGTGAGATGGTCCATTTATGTGCAGGTTTCCAAAGGGATTTGTGTGTTAGTGTCAGCCACTGCACTACCCACGTTTCCTAAAAGAAGTGCGGAAGTTTGGCTGTTACAATTTTATCTATCCATTTTCTGAATTCCTTTTGAGGTCACAGGGTTGCTAGAGCCTATCCCAGGTCCTGAGAGGTGACGTGTCAAAGTCAAGGCCAGGGGGCCGGATCCGGCCCTCCAGATAATTCTATCCGGCCCTCCAGATCATTTTATTTTATTGTTATCAATGACCCGATGTTATCTTGTGCTCATTTCTAACTTGTATAATTTTGACAAAATATATGTTTATGTAGAGTAAAATATTGAAAGTTATTTAAGGTTTAAGTTGATTTATTCTGGAATAATATTCCTGTCTTTTTATTATTCATAAATATGTTCAAAAGTTACAGTTTTAAAGTTTTAAAAATTGGCTTTCTGATAGCTTTTTGGACTATTTAGGCATCTACAAAGATTTTTTAGGCTATTTTGGAGTTTGTCTAATATTTCAGCTACATGATAGCTGTTTTGGCTAATTTAGGCTTTTTTCTGTTTTTTAGGATATTTTGAAGTTTAGCTATTTTTTCAGCTAAATGCTAGCTGTTTTAGGCCAATTTGACATTTAGATAATATTTTAGCTGGCTATAAGCTTCAGGATTTTCAGTTATCAGCTTCAGCATTTTAAGCTATGGCTGGGCAATACGTCAAAAAAAAGAAAATCACGATTTTTTTTCAATTTTATTTTTACGATTTCGATTTTATCACGATTTTTAAAATAAATTCAAATTGACAGAAATTGAATTATAATGATTTTAGTTGAAAGAAGTAAACACATTTTGAACAAAAATTTATATTCAAATTAAATAGTTATCTATTAAGATGAATCTGTAAATAGTGCAAGAATTGTGCCTTCTACTGCTACATATAATGCGTTGCTGTCAAATGAACAGCTTCTAAATATCGGCGAGTTTTTATTTTGCGTCTGTGCTAAAATCCATAAAACAGAGCTTGTAAATGATTGTCACCCAGCATCCAAGTATAGTTTAAGAGTGTTCAATAAATGTTTATCCTGTTCGGCCCGGGACCTAAGGTGTGTTTTGGATTTTGGCCTTTGTCCGATTTAGTTTGACTCCCCTGATTTAGAGTGACCATACAATGCATGTTTTTGGACTTTTGGAGGTTTTAATATTTAATAAATGAGCACATGGAGGTGGGATGCTAACACACAAGCACCGGACAGAGAAATCTAATAAATTTCACATCTTTATTTCTTTCACATTGCACTTATGACAATACACCATCCACAGTTAGAAAAAAAAAAGAAAGCCCAGCTAGTACATAGTGCTAGTCTGTAGTTCCCTGACAATCATCACAGCTTCACGTCTTTGTCTTCATATGACATTTTTAAACTTTTCATCTACCGTATTTTTCAGAGTACAAGTCTGGGTTTTTCACATAGTTTGATTGGGGGTGTTAGTTTAAACAGAGGATCATGTGTTTGTTATTTTACTGTTTACTACCATTAGAGGGCACTGTAGGTGTGTGTATCAGTATTTGCTACTGAAAGCAACACAGAAGAAGAAATGCGAGCCTCCCTTCAAAAAGGAACACAAACGAAGAAGAATTCAATGGATTTAGTGATCTGGAGTTTAGTTGACTTGTTAGCATGTTCTTCGTGGTTGGCTATGCTTATCGGAATAGTTGTTCATATGTTGCGCTAACAGGCTCCAAAGCTGAGTCCCTGATTGGTCAAAGTTTAAAAATTTGAACTTTCAGTGTGCGCTTTGTTTGTAGAGCCTGCAAACAAACTTCAAAACTTGAGTTGCGTGAACGTGAGAATTTTGAACGCAGGAGCCTGAAACGCGCATTTGTGCATGGATACATTAAACTTTATATCCAGAGCGCACGTTTCTGAGTCTGGTGTGAACCATTGACTATATAAGTACTGTATATAAGTAGAGGGCTGGACATAACAAGTGCTGAGGTCCCCAATATATGTCCTGATACGTCTACCGCCATATTGCAAACGGTTGCAACCCTTCGGCAGCGGTTAGTCCGAGTCGGTCTGAGTCACGATTTTAGAGGATCTAGTGTCGCCAATCATGAGTGAGGTTGTTCTGGCTTGTTTGAAGGCCACACCCCTCCCACTGGAAGTGAGCACGGGAGAAGTTGTCAATCAAACGTTCGAGGCGGGGCCAGTGAGCGCCACACGCTTTTACTGAGGCATCTGATTTGTCAGTTTACAACTTCACTTATTTGAAATAAATAAAAAATATCTTCGAGTTATTCTGACAAATAAAATGACTGAGAAATAACTATTTCTCAACGGAAGTCTATGAGACTTTTGCCTTCTTGCAACCCACTGGTACTTCCTATTCGGAACACGAGAATGGAGGGGTTGATCAGTCCAGTTCCTACTTATACAGTCATTGGTGTGACGGTGGCATTATACTCCAATTTTTTTCTTATTTATTGTGCATTTCTTGGTGTCTGCGACTTATTCTACGGAGTGACTTATACTCCAAAAAATACGATAATTACCCTTCAACAAATTTTCAGCAAAGGTCTTAGTTTTTTACTCAAATGCACAGCACTTACATCGCTCTCTTTGGTTTAAGTTTCCTCTTTTTTAGCTTCATCATTTAGATTCATCTGCATTTCCACTGTAGCAGACCACCCCAAGAGTCAGTTAAAAACAAATCGAGACCCCCCCCCCATCTTCAGGCAAACCCGATTTGATCGGCCCAAACAAAGTGGACTAGCCAAAGAAACAAACTGCAAAACAGACCCTCAAAAACACCAAAAAACATGAACATTTATCCAACCAAAGACAAGAATTTAAAAGTTGTTTAAAAAAATGTGCCAAGAACAGATAGAAAAAGCAGCTGGCTTACAGTTGATTGATCAGTTCCTTCAAGTTGAACCCTTATGACAAGTTAAGGTAGTCCTTGAGAAGAGAGATCTCTGCTTTTCTTCTAGCCTCTCTTCAAGGCACTGAATGAGGACGGGGTCCACTTTTGGTTCAAACTTGTTGGCAAACCAGCTACCATAGTTGAGTAACCAGCGCAATTCGCCGCAGCCGTAAATACAAACGCTACGCACATGTTCCCCGGTACACCGTGGGTACAGATTCTCCTCCAGGTAGGACCACTTCACCAGTCTGGTCTTACTCATCAGATCTGTGATATCTGGCTTTTCCCGTGCCACCTCTCCAGGAAAACCCGGCACCCGCACAAGCGTGGCCCAGAAGTGTTCGTCTGGGGAATAGGTGTCCTTGGACCACTCAAAAAAATCCATGGCAATGACTGAGGAGGCCATGTGTAGTATGAACTCTCGTGAAAGCACAAAGTAGGCATTCCCGATGAACATCTCTATGCCATGAGGTGGCGGCGTCTTCGCCTGATCTGTTTTTATTGGCATCTTTTTGTATTCAAAGTTGACGTCTTTCAGCTCATGGTGGAAGCTGAATCTCTGCTTCTTGATGTTGGACGGCCGGCTCGTTTCTAACATGTTCGAGCCGTTGAGCTTCCTCAGCTCCGACACCAGCTCCATGTTGGACCTGAGGGGGAAATCCTGGCCGCACAGGTTGATGACGTATTTCCACTTGACCTTTGACTCCACCAGGTCATACAGACAGTTGAGATCCGCTTGCAGTCGGCTGATGCTCGCATAAAAGACAGACTCTCGCTGGCTGGTGATGAAGACATTGGGCAGGCAGCGGGCCAGACCCTCCATGGCGGCAGAAAACTGAGGCGAGGACTTCTGATCGTAGTGTATGCAGTAGATGTTAACGGGCGAGTACGTGGCCCTGAGCAGTCTCTCTACCATCCACGCATTTTTATGCACAACTAAGGAGTAAGCCAGAGGAAAGTCCTTCTCTTGGTCAGAAAAACACACATTATCATAGCCTCTAATTTTGATAAACGAGGGGCAGTTTTCTGTGAACTCTGCAAGACTTTCATCCGTATCTTCTCTGTCTTTGTTCTTTTTGATGATAAGAGCTTTACCGACCTCCACTGGGTCCATATCATAAATAGCTGAACAGTTAATGCCATACTTGTGGAACGGGAGGCTCTTTAAGACTTCTGGAGGGTCCGTAGGCTCAGAAATGTGGCTGTGCTTGATGTTGACCAACAGCAGGGCGATTATGGTCAGCAGCGACAGGAGGGAGGGGATGAACGGCTTTCTTTTTAGGCGCAACCATGACCGGCGTGCTTTCATTCTGCAGCAAGAGAAGACAGTTTGAGAGAAATTAAACTTAACAGTCCACCAAGAAAAAAAAACCCAGTCTTCGATCTTTACATTTCAGGGAACTTTTTTCAGACATAAATAAACCTGAAATCAGGTCAAGTTAAGGCTTAGAATACATGTGTCAAAGTCAAGGCCCGAGGGCCAGATCCGGCCCTTCGGGTAATTCTATCCGGCCCTCCAGATCATTTTATTTTATTGTTATTAATGGCCAACGTTATCTTGAGCTCATTTCTAACTTGTTTCATTTTGACAAAATATATTTTTATGGAGAGTGGAATATTGAAAGTTATTTAAAGTTTAAGTTGATTTATTTTGTAATAATATTTTTTTCTTTTAAATTATTCATAATTATGTTAAAAAGTTAAGGTTTAAAGTTTTAAAATCTGGCATTCTGCTAGATTTTTGGACTATTTACGCATTTACGAAGGTTTTTTTTTAGGCTGTTTTGGAGTTTAGCTAATATTTCTGCTACATGTTAGCTGTTTTGGGTAATTTGGGTTTTTTTTAAGTTATTTAGGCTGTTTTGGACTTCCCCAAATATTAACATGTTTGCTGTTTAGGCTGATTTTTTTTTTCTTTTTTACAGTTTTTTTTTTAGGCTATTCTGAAGTTTTGCCAATATTTCATACTAGCTATTTTGGCTAACCTAAATTTTTTTTTCAGTTCTTTAGGCTAATTTGGCATTTAGCTAATTCAGCTTCAGTGTTTTCAGCTATTAGCTCCAGTGTTTTCAGCTTTTAGCTTCAGTGTTTTTAAGCCTTTAGATTTACGTTTTCAGCTATTCGCTTTAGAGTTTTTTTAGCTTTTAGCTTTAGCATCTTCAGTGGTTAAATTCAGCTTACAGCATTCACACTAGCATTATCACAAG
>NC_050523.1:3027790-3042327 GCF_002922805.2 Oryzias melastigma
CAGCTATTAGCTTGAGTGTTTTCAGCTATTAGCTTCAGTGTTTTTAAGCTTTTAGCTTTACGTTGTCAGCTATTAGCTTTAGTGTTTTCAGCTATTAGCTTCAGTGTTTTTATGCTTTTAGCTTTAGCGTTCTCAGCTATTAGCTTCAGTGTTTTTAAGCTTTTAGCTTTACGTTTTCAGCTATTAGCTTTAGTGTTTTCAGCTATTAGCTTCAGTGTTTATAAGCTTTTAGCTTTACGTTTTCAGCTATTAGCTTTAGAGTTTTCAGCTTTTAGCTTCAGTGTTTTTAAGCTTTTAGCTTTACGTTTTCAGCTCTTAGCTTCGGCGTTTTCAGCTATTAGCTTCAGTGTTTTCAGCTTTTAGCTTCAGAGTTTTCAGCCTTTAGCTTTAGCGTTTTCAACTGTTAGCTTCAGTGTTTTTAAGCTTTTAGCTTTACGTTTTCAGCTATTAGCTTTAGCATTTTAGGCTTTTAGTTTTAGAGTTTTCAGCTTTTAGCTTTAGCATCTTCAGTGGTTAAATTCAGCTTACAGCATTCACACTAGCATTATCACAGGTAATGCTATATATCTAGTTCATAATTATGTTAAAAAGTTAGAGTTCTAAAGTTTTAAAAATTTATTTTTAGAGTTTTCAATAAATGTTTATCCTGTTCGGCCCGCGACCTAAAGTGTGTTTTGGATTTTGTCCCCTTGTGTGAGTTTGACACCCCTGGCTTAGTACGTAGTCTGACTAATAACTTAACAATCAAAAAATTAATTGGAGAAATCAAAGGATTCACTTTCAGTTATGTGAGAAAAGAAACAAAGCACTGAATGATGAGTCACAAATAATTCATTAACCCATTCTAAGAAGGCTATAGTATCGAAACTTATCATTTTAACCAATAAAATCCTTTTCTTTTTTTTAATGGTTGATTCCAGTTAGAGATTTTTAACCAAATGGAAAATGAATGTGGTTATTGAATGATTTAATCCCTTTTGCCCTTTATTTGACACACATGAATAAACGCATAATGCACTTTTTATGTTTTATCTATAAAACAAAGGAGGTCATGTTATGTTAGTATGAAGTCTTGCTAAAGCACATTATTTAATCTTTTAGTCGAAAGTTTTAACTTAACCAGTATTCCACGCACCAGGAAGCGCTTTTTAAGTTTCCTTGTTGTTGTGCCAATCATGATAAAGAACTATCCGTCTAGATTTCCAATATGCACAAGCAGGATTTACTTATTTACAATAAAAGTTTTTATTTGACAATAAAACATATTTTATGACTCCGGTGCTGTCTTATCAATGAAAAGACTATCTTAATAAAACATTTGAAGGTTGGATTAGCACTGTTGAGGAAGAACAGTTCAATGATATATAAAACAAAGCATAGTATTAACAAGAAATGAAATGTGACAAACTCTAAAAATGAATTTGATCAAGTTTTAGACATCTCAAAGTATACCTTTGATATCAGCAATAATACCAACTGTTTCCAGTCTTTCTAAAGGACAAAAATACAGATGTGAAGCCTTTTTGGAGGATTTAGTTACAGGCATGACTTTGGTTTGTTTTAAATGTTCAAATTGTCTCTCATTTGGAGGTTTGAACCACATAAGAGTCTTTTGTGATGCAATCCTGTAATATTTACTTTTATGCCGAACTCACGAGGCAGAGAGGGCAGCCAGAAGTCTTATAGTACAGTCACTTTTTGGAAATATTACAAGCAAAGTACAAATCTGACTATAAATACTCAGAAAAAGTATCTCTGAAGGCTAAAAATAACATAGGATTCTGCTCAAAGACAAATAGACATCCTCAAAACATGTAAAAGTGCTTCAAGGAAAGAGTATTTACTAAGAAAAAAAAGGAACTGAAACTCATGTGGACCACACAACAACGTTTATGCATTCCTGTCTGTGGCATGAGGGTGTGGAATAACATGACGGAAAAAATATAAAAATGTGAAACAATGTTACACAATTCCAAAAAAAAAATCAAATTTTAAGTTTTGGAAATAAGCAATGTATGGACGTACATAAATTTATGACATGAACTTTTTTCTTTACATATTTTTATTTCACTCAAAATGTATGTATTAAATATAGGAAGATTTGAGTTACTTCTTTATTACTTTCTACTTTTATTTTGTTTGAAAATAAATGAAAATCAAATCAAAAGTCCAAATTTCAAAATAAACCATTCTCCCTTCATTTTAAAGTCATTTTGACAGTATAAATGAATGTAACATGGATAATAATATCATATCTATAACTTTATGTGGCTGAATATTGTTTTTTATTATATTTTACTTTTAAAAAAGTTAAAACTGTAGTGAGGTACTCTCAAGTAACACACTAAATGAACATATACAAAAATGTGCGACTTTTCCAGTTTTGCATGTCCAACAATCATTAATTGGTGCTTATCACATTATTTTTTTAAATAACTTTAAGACGTTCAAAATGCAAAAAAAAATTAAAAAATGTTATTTGAAAAAAAGATTTGATGTACTTCTTTATAACTTTCTACTTTTAACTGTGTTTGAAAAATAAAAGGAAATCAAATTTCAAAATAAAACGATTTCCTTCATTTTACAGTTGTTTTGACAACGGAAATGTCTGTAGAATAAATAATATTAGACTGTAACTTTATGTGGCTGAATATTGTTTTCTTAAAATATATTTTACTTAAAAATAATTTAAAACTGTAGAGTACTTTAGTAACACAGTAAATGAATATATATTATAAAAACGTATAACTTTTCCAGTTCTGCATGTCCAACAAACTTTTATAAAGTCACTATCATTTTTTTAAGTTGGAAAAGTTTATCGCCCACCTTACTGCCCTCGTGCGTCCTTTCCAAACGCCTCGCGGTCCGACTCATCAAGTCACCTTGAAAGTCTGAGGAGGTAAAAATGTCACTTTTTCTTTCCCGCGATCATCCCTCCCACTCCGATAACCGAAGCCGTGTGATGATGATTAGCCCGCGAGGTTCGGAAGTCGCCGTTCAAACGGGACCTTCATGCTCCGTGACGCGCAGCCTCAAAGGTGGAGCCGACGGTCCGGATCCAGTTCGGACGGTTCCGAAAGCAGCTCCATTCTGAGCCAGAAGGACCGAAGCTCCGGCGGTCTGATGGCGAAGACGGTGGAGAAAAAAAAAAGAACCCGGAAAGGGGGAAGGGCTTTCCTAGAATGATTGAAATTTCCCCAGAGAAGCTGGTCGCAGTTTTACGCGCCACTCCGAACTCCTTCGATGTTGGAGGAACAGAACCACACCTCTTGAGGTGACCTGGAGCTCCGCGCTCTGCGCTCTGCGGCGCACCGGATTACCAAGTAAAAGCAGCCACTTCAGGAAATCTGACCCAATGACAACTTTACACAAAGAAGAAAAAAACTAGCTCAGACTTAGAGCAGACAGGATGAGGAAGGAGGTGGTTTTTAAAAAGCTGATCCTGCAAACTGTTTAAGTGAAAGTTTGAAACTCACAAGATGTGCTCACATTGAACTTTAATGACCTCTTTAAGTCTCTGCTCACAAAAAAACAACAGGACTGTCTTTGTGAGTGAGCCTGACAGGTACGAAACAGAATAGAAGTCGTTTTATGACTAAACCACTTCCATCTGATAGCTCTGTTTGTTCTGAAGCCAAAGCTAAAACAACAACCGGATAGTCTGCGGTCTCACAATGACTCACAGAAGTTTTTTGAGGTCGGACATGTCAGTCAGAGCTCAGCCTAAAGGTCAGGTCTATCAGAAAGCCATCTGATCAACTGTGACATAATGTACAACTGTAATACAGTCACAAATTACTTCTTTATTCAGAACACCTAGAGTAGGAGTGTCAAACTCAACCGCACAGGGGGCCAAAATCTAAAACACACCTTAGGTCGAGTACCGAACAGGATACACATTTATTCAACACTCCAAAACTACATTTTAAAAACATATTTTTAACGTAATTATGAACTAGATATATAGCATTACCTGTGATAATGCTAGTGTGAATGCTACAAGCTGAATTTGGCTGCTTAAGATGCTGAAATTGATGGCTAAAAATGCTGAACTTAAGCTAAACTTCAAAACAGCCTAAAAAACTGAAAAAAGATTAAATTAGCCAAATCAGCTAGCATTTAGCTGTAGCTGAACTCCAAAACAGCCTAAAAACATCCTAAATTAGCCAAAACAGCTAGCATGTAGCCGAGATATCAGCTAAACTCCGAAATAGCCTAAAAAATCTTAGTAATTGGCAAAATAGTCCATTAAGCTAGCAGAATGTACATTTTTAAAACTTAAAACCCAAACTTTTTAAACATTATTAGCAATAATAAAAATGCAGGAATATTATTCCAGAATAAATCAACTCAAACCTTAAAACTTACATTTTACTCTCTATGAACATATATTTTGTCAAAATTATATAAGTTAGAAATGAGCACAAGATAACACCAAGCCATTAATAACAATAAAATAAAATGATCTGGAGGGCCGGATAGAATTACCTGGAGGCCCAGATCCGGCCCCCGGGCCTTGACTTTGACACATGTGACCTAGACCAAGGGTCTGCAACCTTTGCCAGTAAAAGAGTCATTTGGGCCCGTTTGGTACTGATAAAACCTTCTCGGAGCCACAAAAGTTTTTGTTTTATCCTTTCAGGAAAATTTGATACTACTTTGCAGCATTCCATTGTTGTTTTTACAATAAATATGAATTACATTTATTTTGGGGCACGAATAAATGCAAAAATACTAAGATAAACTGTTATTTTCCCAAAGTGTAAAGTCATTATTTAATTTTGACTGAAGCTTGTATGACTTCCTTTCAAAATAAAAGACTTCCTGGCCCAAACAGGAGCATTCAAGTGAAGCAGAGGCAAAAATGACATTTTCTCTTGTCATACTTGAGGTTTACTTTGGTGAGCCGTAATCCTTTCTCCTATATGACTGATTGACTGGTTGGTCCTCCCGTTCCCTTGAACCATAAATTGAGGATAAACATTTGTTGAACACTCTAAAACTACACCATTGGGAGGACCCACCCTTGTCTTTAGAGATGTGTATTTTTCTTTTTTTTTATTTCATTTAAAGAAAACACCCCCAAACATCTATGTTTTTCCTTTTTTCCTCCTTTTATTTTCTCTTCTCAGTCAATTTTCACACGTTTTGTTTTTGAAAATATCTTTGCTGCTACAGAGTAAAACGTTATCAATAACTGATCAGTAATAAAGCAGCTAAGGAAAAAGTGATTTACTATCTATCATTGCATAACCAAACAATTTCTGCACAAACTGTCAAAAACCGTCTCAGGGAAGCTCAACTGCATGCTGGTCGTCCTCATCGGGGTCTTAACCTGACTCCAGATCGTCGTGGTAACAGACTTGAGTGGGCAAATGCTCACATTCGATGGCGTCTGGCACGTTGGAGAGGTGTTCTCTTCACGGATGAATCTGGATTTACATTGTTCAGGACAGATGGCAGACAGTGTGTGTGGTGTCGTGTGGGTGAGCGCTTTTGCCCATGGTGGTGGTGGGGTTATGGTATGGGCAGGCATCTGTCCTGGACGAAGAACATAGGTGCATTTTATTGAAGGCATTTTGAATGCACAGAGATACGGTGATGAGATCTTGAGGCCCATTGTTGTGCCATACATCCATGAACATCACCTCATGTTTCAGCAAGATATGCACGGCCCCATGTTCAAGGATCGGTACACAATTCTTGGAAGCTGAAAATGTCCCAATTCTTGCATGGCCAGCGTACTCACCGGACATGTCACCCTTTGAGCATGTTTGGGATGTGCTTGACCGGCGTAGACGACAGCGTGAACCAGTTCCCACTAATATCCAGCAACTTAACACAACCATTGAAGAGGAGGACCAACAGTTCACAGGCCACAATTGACAATCTGATTAACTCTATGCCAAGAAGATGTGTTGCAAAGGGTGGCCTTTTATTGTGGGTAGTCTAAGGCACACCTGTGCACTAATCATGATGTCAGATCAGCATCTTGATGTGGCACACCTGTGAGGAGGGATGGATTATCTCAGCAAAGCAGAAGTGCTCACCATCACACATTTGGACAGACTTGTCAACAATGTTTGAGAGAAATGGTAATATTGTGTATCTGGAATGAATTTTAGATCTTTAAGTCCATCTCATGAAAAATGGGAAAAATAAAAGTGTTGCGTTTATATTTTTGTTGAGTGTATATAAATACAAAAAACGTGTCATTTGAAAAAGGAATACACATGGAAAACACTTTTTACAACAGACTGTATATGAGAACTGGACTGAGTGACCTCTCCCCCTTGACGTTCCAAACAGGAAGTACCAGCTGGCTCCAATTAGCCAAAATATCTTAAACTTTCATTCTATTGGTCAGAATAACCATTCGTGCTCTGTCAACCTTTAGAAACATGTTCTTAATAATTCTCATTTTTTCATAATTTTGTTTCTGTAGCACAAGTTATAAATTGACCAATCAGATAAAAGTAGGTGGAGCACATTCAAAATGTTTGTTAGATTTCACGACGAGAGTGGTTGCTATAGAAACGATGACTCAAATCAACTCCGACTCCAACGTGGCGCCGTCCACATCACCAAGAAATGGCGACTGAATTGACTTAATTTGGTTGGAGCCGAAAGTTAACCATTTTCTATCAATGACATGACACTCAGTCAATTTCTCAGACAGTAGAAGTGCTTATTTTAGATGTAAAGTTATATTTATTTTTTAAAAATGGGAGTCAAACCCAGTAAAACCGGTCTCTAGTGCACATTTGAAGAACATTTCCTGGTTTGGTCGACTTTTAGAAATGGAAGGTGGAGGCTTTTGAATAGAGAAATAAAAATAAATAAATTATAACAACTCAAAAGGAAAAGTTAATGTTGTATTAAAGTCGATAGTATATTTGGTTACATTTTTTTCCCCAAAAGATTTTAGTAAGATTTTAGCAATGCCATGAAGAGAAAATACAAACAAACAACATTCTTTTACAGAGTTGGTAAGATAGAGCAACCTTCCACAGATTTGAACATATTCCAGTTTCAAAATATTTAGATGTGATTACTCAAAAATGTCCATGTTTGGGAACCACAGTGTCCACTTCTTTTAGACGTTGGTAGCATCCTCCGGTAAGTTCAAGTACTTTACGTGTGTAGTAAATGGGTTCCATAGGTTTTCAAACTTTTCTTGTCTACTCTTCAGTACATATGTAATTCTTTCTGGCGGCAAAGCAGATAACATCTGCTGGATTATTTGGTTAATTTTTGGTCTAAAATCAAAAAAACCCTACTATTTGTGCCTGAAATCCTTGGCCGGAAATCCTCGTCTGGCCTCTACGGGGGTGGGGCCCAGTGCTGGGCCCCCTGGCGCGGTAGCGTTGAGGCCCCCTGTGGCGGTCCTGGTTTGGGTGATCCTCTATCTGCTGCTTCAGAGGGGGTTTTGGTGTGGGGTAACCAGGCACTCCCCCCTCTTATTACATTTCAAACACTCACCTGAGCACAGGTCTCAGCTCACCTTTGCACCAACGGTATGTGTGACTCTAAAACTGGAGGGAATTACTTTGGACAATATGAATTTTAGGTTTTCTTTACACATCATTATGTTATTAATATGAATATTCAATTTGATTCAGGAAGAACGTGATCGTAAGTACAAACAACAGCTAGAAATGGCGCCCTGAACCGAGATGGTTCTACCCCAGAAGAATCTATTTGAGGGAGAAGTCACTTAAACAGAATTGTATTGTATACATTTTTGTCCCGTTACATAACTATGTAATTAAACTCTCCCTTCTGGGCTAATCATCTGTTTTCCTGTCTCTACTCTTGTTATCTTTTGCAGAACTACTCTTGACCCAGAATAATCAGTCATAATTTACAACTTCTGCATTTAGAATTTCCCCTTTAGTGAAGACTATTCAATGAAACTGTAAAGTTTAAGTTTGCTAAGCCATGCAGCGAGCAGATTGGAAGACATTCAATTCCTGCCGATAACGTTTAATTGTTTACAATGGTCTCTTTCTGTTTCACCGTTCTCCTTTTGCAGGTTATTTTTAGAATGTAATCTCACGATTAATGACTCAACGCATTAATCAGTAGCTTAATAGTGATAAATATGTCTGTCAAAGTCTTGTTTGAATAGAATAACTTTGATTCTGCCAATGTTATTGAGGCTGCTATAAAACTAATCTATAAATACACCGGGACCTTTCATGTGTTTTTTCTGTTTTTAGAAAAAGAAAAATGGTAAACGAGGTTGCTGGTGAATCAAATTTAAAAAGGAGGAGCAGAGGAATACCAGCTGGTTAAGGGCTAGAACATTCAAATAATCTGATTAAATCATTAACGCGAAAAGAAGTGAGGCTGAAAAACCAAACAGGCCGGCTGGGAGCCGTCCTTTCAGCTGAATCTAACTGGAAATTCTGATAAAACATCCACGCTATGAAAAGCAAAGATGTAGGAGCCAAATCCAGGAGACCACGTGGACGGAAACGAAATAATATATTCAATAAACTGAAATATGATTAAATATCAAACAAAGTTTAACTTTAAAATGCAAGCAAAGAACAGATGTGGATGAGTTCAAACAGAAAGTTACATGTTTCTCCTCGAATCCAAGAGGATTTCTCTGTTCTACATTTCTCTTAAACTTTTCAAGCTTTTAATATTAATTAAGTGTAAGATAAGAAACGAAATACCTTAAAAATGACTTAAAATATTTTAGAAAACTGAGTCCAGATAAGCTTTTAAAACCTTTTTATGTTATGAAAACATAAATGAGTATTCAGTCAGCCACCAATTGTGCAATTTCTCCCACTTAAAAAGATTAGAGAGGGCTTTAATTTTAATCATCATCAATGAGAGACAAAATGAAAAAAAAATCTGTCTGATTTTTAGAGAATTTATTTGTAAATTATGGTGGAAAATCAGTATTTGGTCACCTACAAACCAGCAAGATTTCTGGCTGTCATAAACCTCTAGCTTCTTCTGTAAGAGGGTCCTCTGTCCTCCACTCGTTACCTGTATTAATGGCACCAAAGAGCTGTCTAAGGACACCAGAAACAAACAGAGCACAGACACAGGCAGACTCACACATTGAGTCCAATATAGTAACTGTGAAAGCTGTCTGAGGTTTTCTGCAGATTCCTCTCATCTTTCATCAGTTTGGTTTTTCTGACGTTCTTCTGTCTAAAAGATGTAACGAAAAGAGGAAGATGGAAAATGGTCGAAAACAGTCTGTCACATCAACCTGACATGAGGAAATGTAGACTTTGGTTAAGAAGAGAAACAGTTTGAAGGCACCAAACATCAGATCTCGTTGAACTTGTGCATCAATGAGAGATAAAAGTCTGTCGCATATCAAGTTTCATGACTTTGAGCGAGAACTTGTTTAACCAGATTGTTGGACAGACATAATTACAAGCACTTTTATTTTGTTTTCCACTGACATCTGCATTTAATACAACTTCTTCATCTTTCTAACAAAACAAAAAGTCATGCACCATCTTGTTGACATGCTCTTTAAAAAATGCCTCACCCAGTTGAGTTCAGAGCTCCAGAGGTAAACCCGACTTTGGGGTCAAACGAGCTCAACTAGTGTGTGCTTCCTCAGACTGATCAGCTTTCATTTAGATTCAAACTTTAGTGATGTTCAACTAGAATGTTGATGACTGACAGCACAATGTCACTGTTCACTGAGCAGCACTCTGATAAAGCATGCTTCGATAGATATCTCCTAGTCTTCCAAATAAATAAACATGTCGTCAATCGAAAAGGAAAGCTCAGGTGACCTTAAGAGACTTTAGGCCTGCGTCCAACTGTGGGCCACATGGACATTTCAAGACCATTTTGGGTCCTATGTACAAACCACACAGCCATAGAGTGGATGTTATAGGTTAAACCCGTTGAACTTTGACCAATCAGGCACTTGGTTTTGGTATTGATGTACGGACAGTGTCCTGTTGTCATTCATAGAAGTACCAACTGTTTGACAATTGATCATGGAGGAGAAATTAATTTTTGCATAATTATATGACGCCAAATCTTTCCTATATTGCACGTGTCAAAGTCAAGCCCCGGGGGCCGGATCCGGCCCTCCAGATCATTTTATTTTATTCTTATTAATGACCCGATCTTATCTTGAGCTCATTTCTAACTTGTATAATTTTGACTAAAAATATGTTAATGGAGAGTAAACTATTGAAAGTTATTTAGGGTTTAAGTTGATTTATTCTGAAATAATATTCCTGCCTTTTTATTATTCATAATTATGTTAAAAAGTTATGTTTTAAAAATTGACATTCTGCTAGCTTTTTGGATTATTTTGGCATTTACTAAGATTTTTTAGACTATTTTGGAGTATAGCTAATATTTCAGCTACATGCTAGCTGTTTCGGGTAATTGAGGGTTTTTTTCTGTTTTTGAGGCTATTTTGAAATTTAGCTAACATTTCAGCTTCATGCTAGCTGTTTTACCTAATTTAGGCTTTTTCAGTTTTTTGAGGCTATTTTGCAGTTTAGCTAATATTGTATCTGGCTTTTAGCTTCAGCATTTTAAGCTATTAGCTTCAGTGATTTCAGCTATCAATTTCAGCATCTTCCATGGTGAAGTTCAGTTTACAGCATTCACACAAAAACATTAATATCCACATTTTGCACCAAGCCTCTTCTATCGGGAAGTGTTGGACATGTGCTAGTAAATGCAAGAAAAAGTCGCTGGAGAGGACTGAGTACAGGGAGATGCACCACAAGGTGAAGAATCCAGGATTTGATGGAACGTTGGTAGAACTTTGAAGAGCTGATGGATGAGAAACATGTTAGAGAGCACGGAGGAGAAGAGGTGACTATTGTGGAGCAGGAAGTAGCACCACCACGAGCTATAGTGTTCAAGAACTCGGTTTAGCACATTCTTGATCAATTGTCACATGCCGGGTGTGTCCATGTCCTTACAGATACTTCACAGTACATTTACCACAAGCACGACAATGGTATGTTGCATTTTTGTGACGTCACTTGAGTTGGCCATACAAGTCTAAAGGGAAATTAAAAAAATACACCTGCGGATCTTGTCTGCAACGCTCCACGGGCCCAGGAAACCCAACGACCTGTACGGGTCAGTCCCACTTAGACGTTTATAGGTTTGACGATGTCCAAAAAACAAAAACAAAAAAAAAAAAACACCTCAGCAGCTGGAAAATAAACAAAAAATTAATGACATAATACTTCTTCTGAGCAACACCTCAATGAAGTGAACAATGAATAAAGCTGAATTACTTTGAAATGCATCAAAAGACATTAGTAGGAAAGGTACATATAAATGTTTACTTTAAAGCCAGATGTTCTCCTCCCAGCAGATCGTTCTGAAATCTAAAACTGTTTCTAATCCAGAACAAACAGCTGCCAAGAACCCGGTTTGCTGTGTTTGCTGAGTATTAGTTGCAGCTCAACTCTGAAAACACGTCTTTTGCCGAATGAGCCGTGTTTGTGGAGAGGACAAACTGAAAAAAAGTTCACGCGACAAAAGAGAGAAGAGACGGGTGGAACTGCACAGGTTTTTCAAGCTAAAATTGCTGAGTCATGTTTTGTATCAAGAAATAAATCAAAGGAGGTTTGTGTTTTCACAAAAAACAAACACAATCATCCTTTGAAACCAGTCTGTTAATTTCCAGTGTCAGTGCTGTTGATGTGGTCACAGAGGATGAATGACGGAACATTCTTCAGGTTCTTGAACATGCTTTAGCTCACGGTGTTCACACTGGAAAAGCAGGACGAGATTTCTTCTTCTTCTCCTACTGTTTACTAACATGTCTGTCACCTAGAATAGGAAGAGTCTTAGTGGGAAATGTCGAACCCGAACAAATCTTGTGAATCTTGCTCCATAGTCTACATTCCGATGTGTGAAAGACTTTGGCCCAATCCGAACTCTTCTCCTATCCCTACGACTTCTCCCTACCCATCCAATTGTTCAAGAGAATCTGGCTACAGAGAAAAAATATGGCGCCCGAAAATTAATAGCCAGAAGTCCCTCCCCCTGTCCGAGCTGGCCGCAAAAAATATATTGTTTTAAGCTTTTGACCCTTTTTCCTGTTTATTCTTTTATTGACCCTTTTTACCGTTTTTTTTTCTCCATGACACTGTCAGAGAGAAAAAACAGCCTTTAACATTCGGTAAAGCCGAAAAATCTGCTAAAAAAAACAGTTACGGTTTATTCAAAAGCTGATAGTTCTGAAAAGGTCTTAAAATATTATTTTGAAAGGGCTTCCAAAAGTTTTGGAAAGTTCCGCCTAAACCGGCTGAAGTTATGGTTTCCGCTTCCGGCTACAGATTGATTCTGGCGCCATCTTGGGTGTGAGCAGAGGCCCCTCCAAATGTTGGGCCATTTGAAGAGGTAGGGTTGTCCGAAATCGTTCTTTTAAGGGTTAACCCTCGCCGCAGATTGATGCAAAACCCTCCGCCGATAGGGTGAATCGCGTTGTGCTGTGCCATGGAGGAGAGACGGAATTCGTCACGTAGGTGAGGTGTGAAGCACAGAAGTTTACATTTAAATGTAAAAAAAAATCCCATATGTTTTAGCTTGATTTTATGTATTTTCGAGCACTGGCAGCTCTGCGCTAGTGTAGCTAACCGGCGACCATTGATGACATCATCGAGTGGGAGTTTTGTCCGATTTGGAGGTGTAGGGGTAAGGGAGGAATTTGGATTCGGCCTTGGAGTCATAGAATTCCAGCCGGGCACAAACCAAAATGATTAATTTCTCCTTCGTACTCAATTTTGAAATGGTTGCCCCTTCTGTGAATTAGAGATCCATATGTCACTACCTAATCCGAGTGCCTGATTGGTCAAAGTTTGACCTGGTTTAACTTTCAAAACTTGTTCAATGGCCGCCCATTTTGAACACAGAGCTCAAAAATGGTCTTAAAAAGTTTGTAGTTATGCATGAACGTGAGATTTTTTAACACAAATATCAGTAACGCGTAGACTTTTCATTGGAAGTGGCCGCGTGAAGAGTGCTGAGGGGGTTTGAACGCAGCTCGAGTGTCTCACTTCTTCTTACCAAACCTTTTCCTTTCAATTTCTTCATTCCATCACCAAGTCTCTTTATCAGATTTCCTCATTCCAGACATCAAATCATGCATCTTCCTCCCACTTTGCATGAGTCCTTTAGCCGTAAAAACCTCCAGACTGATCAAAACCTGTTTAAGCTCGTCACTAAAAGACGAACAGCACTCCTCTTTTGTCAGCCTCCAGGTCTTCTGCTCTACCCTGATCTTCTTCCTCTACGCCACAGACCCACAAGCCCCCAGCTTCTCATCTAATCGTAATGTTTTACAATGTTCATTTCATCTCATACTGTCATTTCATAGTGTTTTGCAACAAGGCTGTGGTAACTAAACAAGGGAGGGGTTGGTTTTTCAACAACAATTACAATAGAATGAGGGGATTTTGCAGATGAATTAGTTTTGCACTAATCAAATCCATGAAAGAATTTTTTTTTGTGTTGAGCAATGGACCATGAGCATTTGGGGAACGCCTCTGGTGCGTATAAGACCTGCTGAGCGGGGCATCTGATGCTGCCACAGTATGTCTCTCTGATTATTCATGTTAATAAACCGCTTAATATGATCATTGACTCTGGCTTTCTTCCTTATCAACTAACCTGTGAGAGGATAGTGGGAAATTATCGACTTAATGTTATCTTCCATAAATGATTACCTATTTAGAGTTAAGCAAGCCGTCTTGATTTGCTTAAAAGTATTTTATTGGAATTTTAAACACCCACTCCAATAAAACTTGTGTTTTTAACATGTTCTTGTATCATTTTTCTCATAATGGAGATCATATATAAAAAGAATTTAAGATTAAAACTGCGTTTTTGAGTATTTCTTTTTTCAAATGATGATAAATCACAATAAAAAAAACAGCATTTGAAAAAGCTCAGTTGTGACCCTTAACTTTATACAGAGAACTGGATTAATTGACTCCTCCCCTCTCGTGTTCAAACAGGAAGTAACTTCAAGAAGCCAAAATTCCATGGACTTCTATTGAGAAATAAACAACTATTACTCAGTCATTCTACTTGTCAGAATAATCATTCTTGATCGGATTCAAGTCTATTTTTTTCATGACATTTTTTTTCTATCACAGGTTTCTCAATTTATAAACTGGCCAATCAGAGGCCTCAACATGAAGCATGTGGTGCCTGCTGGGCTGGCCCCCACCTCGAATGTTTGATTGACAGATTCTCCTGAGCTTGCTTTCAGTGGAGGGGGTGTGGACTTTAAATAAGCTTACTCATGATTGGTGACAGTGGTTTCCATAGAACCATTGACTCAGACCGACTTGGACCAATCACAGTCATGTGGCTCCAACATGGTGACGCCTGTATCGTGAATTGAATTGGGTTCACATTTCAGAGGCAAATTTCTGATGAACTCCTGCCGCTCTGCAGAAAATATGTCTCAGCAGGCTTTTTGACTTTGGCTAAAAATTAGCCAAGGTTTAATTATAATGGCACAGAAGGGGAAAAGAAGAGATGCCCTTGGTGACACC